>NC_081780.1:12018834-12113834 GCF_963082965.1 Carassius carassius | reverse complement strand
ATGATACAAAAAACACAGTAACTTTTCAAAACTCAACACTTCCTCCAAAAATATTATTTATTGAAACAAACCACCAATTATGACCCACTGACTCATACAAAAATTAATGACTGTACACATTTAGATTAACAACGCCCACTGCATGCTGAGAAACTTGGCCTGCCTGATGAGGAAGTGGGATATTGTAGATTATTTCCTAAATTTCAGAACAATAAACATTAAGAGTGCAATGCAAAAGTCTGACAAAATTTATGGTATTCCCAATTGTGTGTAGCACCTACAACTCTGCACATTCTGATGAAGGACTCATTGTTAGGATATTAACAAACTTCCTGATCTCTTTTTTATTAAACAGAAAAGGAAATGTTTAAAGTTAGCATGAAATCCTGTTTATTTAACATAATTTCGTAATGTTTAATCGAAATGTTATGACTCAATCTTCTGGTAAAATGTCACATTTCTCTCAGGTGACATATGCCAGATTTTTTATTTAGTCTGCTTAAACTCCTCCCCTTTGAACTGAACCAAGTCCCCAACATACATTTTTGTCTTTTTCGATAACCCAGACTATGGAAGAAAAGATCTGTCACTACTTATGTTAAGTACTTTAAGTACTGGTCACTCTTTTTCATGCAATTACAGTGGATGAGGACTGAGACTTCCAAGCTTGAAAAAAGGTGCAAAAAATCCATAAAAGTAGTCTTCTCAAGTTATACAATAGCTTTGTATAATGAACAGCCCAACATTTAAGACATGAATGACATGAATAATGACAGGCTGACAGCTCTGCACATCATTCTGAAAGATTCGAACATCAGAAAAGAGCAGGTAAAGTTCAGTGTTAACAATCTCCCTAATCATTTCAGTCTTTACAGTTAGAGCAACGCATTTAAGCTGGTATTGTTTTATAAACCTGCCAAGTCAAGTCATCTGAAGTCAATACAAAAGTTTGAGTGAAATATTCCTTTAAAAGATACAGTGGCAAAAAAAAGGCTGCTGGATGAAAAAGGTTGAAAAATAGTCATGAAAAAATACATGACTTTTAAATGACTATTATAAAGGGAAAACACGACTCCTTCAAATTGATGGCAACTAAAACCACCCGATCTCTTCAATGCATGATTTCATCTAGACTGTTTCTGTATTTGAGAGAGTAAACTTCTTCCCCAAGTACAACTGAGAGAACAGCAGTAACTCTAAGATACGTAGTAAACAGATGCTCAGACGTGGCATAGCAGTGACCTCCTGAGCTCTGGCATGTGCCCTTCTCTCAGACATCATGAGCATTGCGGAGTGGTGCGAGCGTGTGTTTGCACTTAAGCTCTCCTCTTATTTCATTCACCCTCAGCCACATTTGTTCTTTATGTTGGGGGACATGGTCAAAGACTGCTCTGATCCGACTGCCTTGATCCTCGTACACTAGAGACAGTGCCGTGCTCATTTGAACCAGCCCAGAGACGACTTCAAAGCATGACATTAATGGCTAACAGCAAAAGGAAGTATATCCTCTTTCCATGTATTGTGATCTTTCGGATGAGAAATGCCCAACAGTAGTGGACGAATAAGAGGGAGGGGGAAGAGCCAGAAACATTACAAAAAATATATTTTATACAAAGAGATAGAGAGGCCGGCCACATCTGTAGAGCATTTGTGTCTCCACACCCACTTTCGGACAAAGCAACAAAAAATCAAATACAGAAATGCACAAAAAATATGGTGAAAACAAGCTATGACTAACTCTCTAACTTACCAAGTGCAAAACTTAAGTAAAAAAATTGGTTTTGGCATGTAAACAAAACAGAACTGCCTGCCAGTTGGCTTTATATAGTATAACTTTATAAGGAAATGCAACATAATACATAGATTCAATCAAACTAGAAGAACAATAATATGCTTCTCTGTGATGTAAGTTACTTCAGTGATTCAAATCTAAGACGTACAAATCATCTGCTAAAGAAAACATCTGTTGTGACTCATGTCCTCTAACAGCTTTTTATTCCCCCAGTGGGAAATTTACCATCAGAACTGCATCTAGGATGCCTAAAGTGCTGTTCTTTTCCAAAACTCAGATCCCTGTGTGGAATATTGCACACATTAAACCACTAAAACAAAAATCTAAGAAACAAAATCACAATGTGTCACGTTTTGTGTGAAGTGTTGTCAAATATACAAAGAATAAAATAAAATATAATTTAATTGAATAATATTATTATTATTATTATGAATAACAATTATATACTTATAGTTGCAATCCAAATTAATTATAAATTATAATTATAAATGCCTCATTCATTCATTCATTCAAATTATTCAATGACCTGCAAGACATTTTGCTGCCAATCTAATTTTATGAAAACAATATAACAAAGGCATCAGTAAACTACTATAGAAAGTTTAATAATGCATATTTGAGTGATTTTGAGAAAATTAAGTTAATAATAAAAAGTTTATTAAAAAAAAATTAAGAATTGGTTCTTAACATTTTATTATGTTTATTATTCAGCCAAAATTTTGCCCTTCAAATTTTGAGCAGAATCTTTCCATCTTTAAGAGTTTAGAAGCTTCTCTTAACTCTACACTGCAATCTTGGCCTATTCCTCACTTGAAAAAGCTTCCAAATCACTAATGATCTTTGGTTTTCACATTGCCACTCCTTTCTTCAAATTCCACCAAATATTTTCGAAGAGATTTGAATCTGAAGACTGAACAGGCCATTCAGGAACATTATACAACCTGAACTCCCATCCCTGAACTAACTTCATTAGATTTCGATGTTTATTTTTGGATGGCTGACCTACATGAAAGTCCAAAAGCATCATAATCTTTGCCAAAATGGCGTGATTTTTCAAAGAATCCATGATGTCCTTCATATAGCTAAGATTTTCTCTTCCTTCAACAGCAAAGCATCCCCATAACAGACTGGTGGTCTTCCATGTTTGACCATGGAGATTGTGTTCTTCTGCTCATATGCTTTGCCCTTTTTGCACCAGACAAAAGACGATGATCAGACGCTGATCCACAAGTCCAAAAAGTTCCAGTTTGGTCACATCACTTCATAAAACATTGTTTCAGAACTCAAAAGTTTATTCAAATTAATTTTAGCATATTCAAGTATGACTTTTATGTTCTTATTGGTCAAGAGTGATATTCATCTAGGTCAGTGGTTCCCAAACTTTTCCATTCCACGACCCACCTAGACAAGTGTAATCTATTTCATGACCCACCACAATATTTGAGGAAAAAAAAGGTTGATATTACTTTAAGCCTAATCTTACTTAAAAGTTTGATGACAGAAATGAAGTATTTAAGAAAAAAAAACTTTTTATTTTAGAGTAGGCCTACACCTGAAAAAAATCACTATTAATATTTAAGTTTTAATTTTTGTTTACAGACTTTAGAATATGTAGTGTCCATAAAAACGTTAAACAGGCTCACTCCAGTGAACTGTAATCTGCGCTGCTGTGTTTTGTTGCAGAAAATGCATTCACGATCCTTCCGTGTGTGTCGGTGAGAACGGAGCACAATCCAACACTTTTTTTAGAAAAAGCATAAGAAGCAAAGCAGAACTATCTAAAACTGTTTGGAGATTAAAATAATTGTGAAATAGGTAAAAAATAATAATAAACATGTGTCTCGTTTTAAATAAACAAAAAAAAAAAAAACTGGATGACATTAAGTTCAGGCAGAAATTTATTTTAGCAATGGTTAAATTAATGTTCAGCAATATCTTCAAAAGATTTCTGAACTTTGGCAAATTTTTCTCTAAAAAGAGATGATACGTCAAGGAGTATTGCATTATTTTTTTGTGCATTTTGTTATGTGGAAATGTTTAAATCTTGTAGTGTTACAATTAACCCTGCGTTTGTGCACTGCTCACCCTGTACATGTGAAATGCTTTTTACAAACCGTTTCCCGAACGAAAAAAGTGCACAGAGCTCAAACGGACGATAGAAATGAATGAACATGGCCTACCTGAAACCGTTTTCGTAACATTTGTTTTCTGGTGTATGCAATCTCATGCGGAATATAGTGTATTGAAGTGAGCAAGTTTTTCTCTTTTAATAATGCGGACCGATTGAACCTTTTAATGACATTGCTCTGAGACCTTCACTGTTATTACAACTCGTGCGCGCCCGCGCTTCAAAACACGCAAAGCACGCGGACTTAATTGCAATTCGAAAATCACACTAAGGATATTGCAGTCCTTATTAATGTTGGTGGGCTATATCATTGTGACGAGTGGGTTCCCGGTTCCCGCCTCCTCCTTCCCGTGATTGAGAAGTTTTTAATGTGTTAGACTGGTGCCGAAGCCTGGGAGGAAGGAGGGACGCGCTGCCGAAGATCCCTCGGCACTGAGGTGAATCCGCAGTGCCATCGAGTAGGGCGAAGGAGGATGCTCGAGGCGGTGGGCTGGAGTGAGTTGCCGGGGAGACGGACGCTCCTCTTTTGTATCCTTCCGATCTCCTCCGTGGTTCTCGAGACTGGTGAGTCGAGCAGGTGTCGCTCAATTCCAATCACTCCACCGGCCTCGCACCGTTCCCACTCGTCACTTTCGTGCAGCCCTAGACTGAACTGTGTGTGTGTGTGTCATTGAAACGCAAATTTAGCTGCAGCCAAGTGACTTTGTGCGACCCACCTTGTTCCATTCTGTGACCCACAAGTGGGTCGCGACCCACAGTTTGAAAACCCCTGATCTAGGTGTCCTGACATCAAGGCCATGCTCGTCTAGTGTTCTTATACTCTTTTTTTTTTTTTCTTCTCCTCCTTTCATCAGGTCATGTTCCAAGTCTTTGGAAGGAAATTGAGGGTTTTTCTCAGTTGCTCTGATCAAACATTTTATTCCCCATGATGATATTGTGCTTTTTATTCAATGCCCTCAAAGGTCTTCTGGTACAACACATTTTAAACTTATGAATAAGGCTGCCAGCTGTCTCTAGAAACTTTTAGCATTTTGAAAATCTTCTTGTAGCCACAGATAATAATGTATTCTATATAGGTTTTGTTTTTTCTTGGCCTTATTTGCTAATTAACTTTTGCACATTCATGGGGGCTTAATATATGCATAGCTTATTCAGTTTTGTTACAGAGTCTCTAAAGACTTAATTTTTTTTTTAATACAGTTTTGTACTACACCATACAAGTGACTTCAATGGGGTTGAATAATTATGGCAATGACTATTACAAAAAGCTGGGTTCCTACTTTAGTGTTCCCTGCTTCCTAATCTAAAAAAAATGTTTAAATTACATTTAAATATTGTTGGCCTTTTGACGCATTGCTTTTGCTCCTCTTTTCTAAATCACTTTGGATAAAAACAACTGCTAAATGCAGAAATGTAACACCAACGTTTCACATGTTCACTTTGACACTTTGGGATGCGTATGTGAGAAAAGTACAGACAGTGTGAAAAAAGAAGCAAAACAGAGACAGAGGCAGTAAGAACCTTTAGCTGCTTACTTTCCTCGGCAGACAGGTCTGCTGCTGACTCAGTGCTAATGATTCACACTGCATTGGGGCACAGTGCAATGAAAACCAGCACTCAAACTGCCCGACAGGCATCTAAAACCCATCCCTGACTCCACTACAACAACTCATCCAATTTACATCAGTGGCATCTTGGAGAACACAGATGCTTTTGTTTAGAAAAAGAATGTTTTACACACTATTTGATCTAGTTTTTTTTCTAATCTGTCAGCAGTGACTACAGAATACACAGCATCTGCAAAACTAGATAGAGAGGCAAACACTTGTACAGGGAGGGTAACTACTGTCTGAAGGCTGCTCAACTGCACCATAAAATCACAATGGCCATCATACTGAATTGTGGGAAACTACTGATGTCCTGTCTTGGCTCAGCATGCACTCAGACACTCTCTCACATGCCTAACATAATATCCCATAGGAAGAAACTGGAGATCTCTGTGAACGGTCTAATTTTCAAGACAATTTGCTCATAAACTGGTTAAAACTAAATGAATGTTATTGTTGGAATGTAGTGCTGCATTGCAAACAATTTTTATCTGGCACTTTATTTAAAGAAATTTTATAGCAAAAAAACATAAATGGAAACTGTGAACCTGAATCAAGGCAAACGCATGTCACAATCTGAAAAGAGATATCCATGATACCGTTATTGTACAGAAACAGAAACTCACTATGAACTAACTATTGACTCAACTATGTCTTAGTTTGTGCACGAGGGATAAGACAGTTAAACATGAGTGTAAGTGCCTTGGTAACATCATTTTACTCAATGTTTGGAAAATTTCTGTGCAATTAAATTTAAACATAGAACAGTTCGAATTTTAAGGCAGGGCTCAGCGATGCGTCAGTAGTGTAGCCAGAAAAGAGACTCTGGGTGTGCATTTGAAAATCTGGGTGTGCCACATTTATTGTCAGATTACTGTGCAAAATTATGGGATAGTATTTTTGTTGCACTGCTTCCGTCCAACCATACTCCTAGTGGTAATTTGCAGGTCGTGTCAAAATGTAGTTAATTGTTAAATGTAATAATTTTCTTCCAAATACGATCATTTTGAACTTCTGGTACGATACTTGGACATTTCCAATCTGGCAACACTGTCTGTTGATGTTGGGCCCGGGGAGGAAGAAACATCCTAATCAGGTGTAACGTTAGGCCTTGTGTACGGCTGTCCATCAAGCCGAGGTTTTTTGCTAAAAAAAAATTAAGAAAGGAGCTCTGCGACATATTGCTAGCTAGCAATGTGCAATCAAAAATTATCTGTTTATATCATAGACTGCTGGGGTCACAGTCAGCTGCTGTTTGCTGATTGGTTGGCAGTCCGAATGTCTGCAGATATATTTTAACAAAAATAAATAAATAAATTAAATTTTAACATTTTTAGCATTATTGCACTATATATTGGATTCTTATTTCTGTGCCCCTGAGAGTATGATTTAGAATGTTCAGTGGCATCACAGAACTGCCAGATTCAAACAGCTTTCACGCGTTGGTTGGCACTGAGCCAGAGACAGACGAGCTCAGCACAATTAATATGCAGTGTTTTCAACCACATAATGTTTATTTTAGGTTTCATACATTTAAATATTCATAATCACTAGTAAAACAATACATTGATAGTTTGTAAAATACACACTGATGTCTATGGAAGCAGCAAAAACTATCTAATCAAATGTAATTTGCCAACGTAATATGTAATTTGTTTTATTCATATATCAAACATAGAAGAACAATAAAGTTTACTCTATTCTTCGTCCAGTTCAAAAGCCACTTACTTTCATGTATTTTGGGAGAAACTGGGGAATTCAAGTGCTGTACGTTAAATCCGGCTGACAGGACTCTGAACTGCAGCGCTCATCTCGTTATAGATCAAGATAATTTATAAAGGTTTTTAAACGAAGAATCGGAATATCAGATAGTTGACATGGTAAGCAAGTTTGTGTATATATTTTAATAAAAAATGAAAAACAAAATAAAACGAATACCGATACATCTGTTAGTGGCTGCGGTGTGTCTCACGTGACAATCATGACGCGTCGCCATGGAAACAAGGGGTCAATTAAAATATTTGTAACTTACGCGTGAAAAGGTTGATTTAAAAATATATATATATTCTAAGTAAACAACAATAGCCCAAGTTTAGTAAACATTTTTTATTGAGACTATAAAAAATAATTCTGCATCTATTTTTAGGTGTGCCAGCTGCCACTGTGGGTGGCACAGGCACACCCTGGCACACCCGTGGCTACGCCACTGCGATGCGTCAACTTAGCCATGCCCAATTTTAGTCTCTCATCAAGTCCATTTTGTAATAAAAAGTCATCTTAATGGCTTCACCAAAATCCCTCCATATACCGTAAAAGTAGGATCTAGCCAGCATCCATCAGCTACCTGAAGCCTTACACCATTATGGCACAGTGAAACGGAGTCCGTGCAGGTGAGTGTGTCGGCACAATCCAGATCTTGAGCTACATCCTGCCACATTTCTGTCTAATTCGTCAAAAACACTGCAGGAGCCCCGGGCGTTGAAGCACTCTGGAGCACAGTCAAAAACAATATGGAGTGGAGAGTGTGATGCTGACATAACATACGGATCCCATGCTGAATTTATGAAGGGAGAGGCCCTTCTAGTGCTTTTCATTATTTCTTTTAAACATCAAAATACCATAATGGAAGCCAAGAAGTGTCTCTTTTTGCTAGAAGCAAAATGTGCAAATATTAAGAAAAGTGGTGTGTTGAGAGAGAGACTGAGAGAAAGAGTGAAGCTAATCGGAAACATGAAAGAGCAGCATAGTAACACAAATAAAATAAACTAACCGCACAATTAGGGCTAAGCCTTTGGTTTCCTCTCAGTTATAAACAGAAAAACGGCAGGAGAACAGACATAATTACTCAATTCCTTCTCTTCAAAGTTTACATGGCACGTTAAAGCCTTTTCCACCTCTTTATTTTTTGAGACCTCTTGGATTACCCCTCTAGTATTAATATGAAGGAAGCCAAGCAGCAGCAGAGAGAGCTCTGGGTTGTCTCTCCCTCCCCTGGTTGAAAAATTACGCTTAGACATTAAACTAAGCCATGGATAATATCGTACCACATCTGATTCATAAATATGCATTCCATAAAACACTATGTCAGTGTGAAATACAAATGACAGAGTAAAAACTCCATGAAATGATAAGGTGAATGGATTCTAGGATGGGGTATAAAATCCCTGTGAGGGTAACATTGGTGCTGCAGTTTGCATGGAGACCCAGCCTGATGCAGCCCAGACCATGACTCACACATTGAGGCCTGTAAACGCACACTTTTCCCTTTAGGTACATGCTCAGTACATACAAGGATAAATCTGAGGGGATGGAAAAGCATGACCAGTGACACACTAAATGAATCCATTCTTTAATCCAATGTGTGTCAGAGTCTGGCAAAAGACCAAAGAGGCAGCTAGACGGCCCTGGTCTGACAGTTTAACAGTGGTAAAGAGACTATGGGACCATCTCACCCACAAAACACTACATCTGCCCACCTCTTGGGCCCCACAGTGCCAAACTCACACACTGTAATTTTCCTATACTGGGCTCTGGGGACATCTTTTCATGGGTGGGCCACTGGTCTCTCCTTTTCTGTCTTGTCTCGCCTTGGAATTTTTGTGTGGGATCATGGGCCACTAATGTCTTCCCCATGAGATATGCCTATGCAGTATTATAAAATAAACATTGATATATAAACAGTGACTGTGTACAAGGTTTGCATTATTCCCTAAATTTTTTATTAACCTTGCCATGGTTTAAGCACTTTGTGTGGGCCTTCATCATTAGTGATGCTCAATAAGGTGAACATGTACTATTGTTCATACAAATGGTCGGGAATTTGAACCAGCCTAAATGCTACAGACATGAATTTCACCTCAAATCATGTGGCTTGAAGAGGAGCCAGGGGGGAAAAAAACACCTACTGTAGCAACCACCAGGGTTGTGTGTCATTCAGAATTTAATTGAATGTCTCTTAAAACCCAATTCAATTTCAAACTTTGAACTGAATTTGAACTGAAGTAGTAAACTGGCTAGAATTACAACTTGAATTTGTATTGTATATAAGCAAGCAAAAATTACCTCAATGCAAATAAATAAATAAATAATGATAATCTTTAAGCACAAAAAAATAAAAGATACATTTTGAATGCCTGCTAAAATTGTTGATTACAAAAATGTTTGCAAAGCTTTGAGTTTTAATACAGGCTTTACAAAAACAACAACAACAACAACTAACAGATAAAGCAATATAATGACAGAAATGTGTATTTAGTTAATATATTTTGTCAAATCAATTTTGTACAAACCTGGCAAACACATATTAACATTTTAAAAAGCACAGAACACTTTAGCAACAGCATAGCAATGCCCTGGCAAAAACCCACAACATCCTAACAATGAGGAAAGAACTATTAATACTACTTATTAGTATTTCTCAGCTGCCTTGCCTAAGGGCCAAATATTTTATTATCCTACCTGGGATTCAAACCAACAACCATTTGATCCCTTGAGTGGAGCCCCCATGTTACTAAAGATGATCATTTCCATATACAGGGCTCTTAGCATGCCAATCAAACTACAAGTGCTGCTGTGGATGACTGAGATTCATCCCTCATTTCAAGTTAAGCTGAACAAAACACATCACTTTATCTCTCTGCATGAGTACAAAGAAACACACACATAGGCACAAGGGCTCATGGCAAAGAGCTTACGACAGCAAACCAGGTGTCAGTGCAATCTTCTGTTAAACAAGCTGAGTACAACAAACCCTTGATAATGGTGATTTTGGTTTTTAAATCCTTAAGGGATAGATTTTTTTTTTCATCTCATAGACTGGTCAATGACAGGCATGCAAACCTACATGGGGAAACTCAGCATATCTTGAGATATAACTCCACCCCCAGCTAATTCCGGCTTCTCCGATTGAGCTCAGTCAGAGGGCCAGAGAGTCAACACTGCCCCCTACCGCCTTCCTGGACAAAACTAGTATCAAAACAAGTTCAGACATGCCCTGAGTGGGCGTGTATATTTTTTCAGAGCAATGCAAACCCATGGTGGGTAACAAAACAAAAATAAGTAGTGTGCCTATCATTTGGAAGTGAGCCTGGCCATTTTTGTTAATAAGTAATTACCTCCATTTGTTGTGCTAGCATGTAAAAATGTTAAATGCTCCCTTTAATACACACTTAAGTCTTAAACAAACAGAGCCCCCTCAAAAGGACTTAACTGAGAGAAATGACTCAATGCAAAGTACATAAATATTACATGAAACTGCAGCCAATGCACCAAGCAGGTGTAATGGAGAAAGCAAGCATATCCTTCACTCTCAACGTTCTGTCAACAAGCACCCTGAGAAATCTTTCTCAAATATATGAAGGATGGCAAATCCACACCCTGGTGCAAAAGTATGCCGCCCTAATTGAATATTTTATTCTACCCTATTCACTGCTTTCGTTTTGACGTGTGTTGACAAGGCATTGCTGTTGATCAGGCATTGGCAAGGCAAGGTGGCAATATTACTGCTAGACCTCAAAGTGCATCTGCGTGACAAGCCACAAAAGGCCAAGTAATCTTTTTTTCTGCAAGGAATATCACAAGTTCCAGATTTAATCTCACCAACTCTACAAATCTCTGATTGTCTTGATGAAAGCCATGTGTGTTTTTAAATTTAGAGGCCTTAACCCCTTTCTCTCCTTATAAATTTATGTGTGTTGAAATGAGACACTGGATCATTTTAGCAGAACTATCAAAATACAACTGAGCAGTCGATGATATTTATGTTGCACTATAAGCATGCCTTGACTTTTTTTCTAGAACACTACATTAAGTCAAACACTGTACTGTCAACAAACAAAAAACACCTCCCTTATTTGAAGACTAGGGACTTGGTCTATGGACCAGTGTGCACAGGGTCAGGGTCCTTTTAACAAGCAATTAATTCTCAGTCTGATGTTTCAATTCTAAATCCAGCTTCTATACAATGGAAGACTTAACTCAAGTGGGTGGGGAATCCAGCTGAGAGAGTAAAGGAAAACTGAAATTCCTGCTTTTTCTGTTCAGCTCTTGACACCTTTTTCAACCAGTTGTGAAACTTGCGACGTGCTTGTGAGGCAATGAGTTATACTGCGGTTTATGAAAAGGTGTAAACACCCTTACTTACAAACTAGCCACGACACCCATCATGGCAAGAAACTAATTTATTAATAAACTCTGAAACACGTGGCTTGCGTGCACTACAGCAGTCTCAGCTAAAGGTTTCATGAGCATCAAGCTTGGCTTGTAACACGATCTTCTATTGTTCAGCCCAGCAGCCCGAGTGCTGGTGTAGAATGGTTTACCACAAGACCTCAGGACAGATGCTTTTGCACTCCCACTTTTTATCCCAACTTCATTTTCCCATCTCCATTAATTGCCATGTTTCAAGCAAAACCTCAAATTCATTTATTTTGCTCAGACTGACAACATGACAGATGCTTTCACATGTACTGTTATCTTTTCATTTCATTCTTCAATCCTACAGCTGACATTCACATTATAGGCATGTTTGAGTTCAATGTTTCTGCAGTGAGGAACCCAGCAAATCTGAGAGTTTTGTGAATATTGCTACCTGTTTTCATTATCATCAAGGAGTATTTGCATCCGACCAGAAGACCTTTGCATTGTCCTGTTCCTATTGCCAGTTTATTATCTTGCATTGGTCTGGTGTAAGGTCAAGTCTGTGTGGCCTGCTAGATCCACCAAAAGTTGTCAAGCTCCTTTATTCTAGTATAACCTGCAGACGGCTGGAAATATTGCTTGAAAACTACATTTGTTTTAAGGATGTCATCATGAAGCACAGGGTTTCTTCTCCTTAGCATCCTGCTTTGATTGACTGATGGATGGATGAAAGGTTGGATAAAATTGGACTACTTTAGTAAATATGGCTTATTCAGTGTGGGGAAATTAGGTCTGTATTGGGGATATCATCAAGAATCTCGGTGCATCTTCTCTATAACATCCTGCTTTGATGGACTGACAAATAGATGGATAGATGGATCACATTGAATCGCTTAGCCTGCCAGATCCACCAAAGTTTGTCAAGCTCTTTTCTTCTAGCATTCCTTTCTACCTTAGAGAAGGTGACTGAATCAGTGAGTGAAAAAACATGTTAGTTTTGGGGATGAAGGTTGTATTATCTTGCTGTTATAGATGTATTAATGAAGCTGGGTCACTAAGGTCTCCCGAATGTCTGGTTCATCTAAAATACAAGAATGTAAAGTAAGACCGCATTTTACTGTCCAGCAGTGGACTAGGCCAGCAGTGTCTATCCTCACAATTTTAAATGCCAAATTTCAGCAACAGGACGTCTCACTTTTAGTTTAATCAGTATTTCTTTAGTTTGACTTGACTACAGGGATTCAACATGATTGGATGAGTGGTGGTTTGCATCCTACATCAGGTTAAACTGGAGATAAAGTTTGCAAGTGAATCATCAGGTCCACTGAACCAAAAATGCTGTTCATTCTCACCCAGAAGATATCGGTTTCCCCATCCAAACATTCCAAACTTCTCATCCAGTGGAATTAACTGCAGGATTTTCAAGCCAATAAATTACAGATCTTGAACGACAGTCTAGCTCCAGCTGGGTTGCCTGGACTTCACAATCACTCATAATGGCTGCATTCATAATAGATGGCATAGAGCATGGGGACACAGAGCGGTGAAAACAGCCACTAGCCATATGCTGGAAATGACCGAGTTAAAGACAGGGTGGACATGGTAATTTCACTGATGCATGCTCTCTTCGTCCTGTTCTCTTCCAAACAGCCCCTAAATGGTGCATGAGGCTACCCATAAACCAGAACCTCACCTCAGCTACCAGACGGCAAAGGCAGGGAAATCAAAACGGATGCACTTTTTCCAACTAGTCCTTTGTCTTGCAGGCAGCTGCACAAACATGGAGCATGCAGAAATGCATGCTATGCTTGAGTTAGTAAATTACGCGTTTTGTGATGCTAAATGACAACACCCCAATATGATTGCATTGCAAATGCTACATTTGCTTGGTAGAAAGCACATCTACTTCTTCACCCTTATCAAAGAGCATGGGTCAAAAGATGAAAACAAAACAGGATTATAGAAAAACTAACCACCAATCTTATCCCAAAGACTTTATGATCAAAACCAGATTTTTCGAAGTGCTCCTGATATCAGAATTATATTTCTTGGCTGGATTGAATGACAAAAGGCCTTAAGAAGTGAACCACTGTCAATATTATCACTGCAATAACATGCACATTTATTCTTATAACTATTCAGTGACACTAGACGGTTGACAAGCAGGTTGAGTTTCCATGACAGAGAAATCCAGGCAGCAGGCTCTGTTTCTGTTTACAAGTTGGCTCAAGAAGTTTAAATCCCTCTCAAACAAAGTGTTCTTTTTTTCTGTCTTTTAATGCTGGTTTTGCAGAAAATTAATTATAGTATCCACCTCAACAGGGTACGACGAGGGCATTCTTCCCTGCACCACTTTCCATAACAACACTCAGTGCTCTAGAAAATACTCTGGGCTGGAGGTTTTCATTTGGCACTGATTCATCTAAGGAAAAAAGCTGGAGCTCTTCCAAAGACAATATTTGTCAGAAAATCCTCAATTCAGACCTAACAGTGTTTATTAAATTGAGAGCTGCTGTGCTGCTTTTTTCGTCCTCTGATCTGTATGTACTTTGAATCAGTTTCAGACTGAATTTGAGAGTTGTTCCTTTTTCCCTTGCTCTGAAGTGTCTTTCAAGTCTGTTGTAAGAAAATGATCAAAGGTGCTGCATTTTAGTCAGACAAAACAGATGTGAAGTCAGATGACCATGGGAGTGTTGTGTTTTGGTTCTGATTCAGTCGTTTTGACGACTACTGATATCTAATCAGTGATACAAGTGATACAGGACATGGCACTTCAGAGGAAAAGTTCAGAGAGATGTTTACAGGAACATTAGCAGAGCTTATTTTATCTCCAAATAAAATGTTATAGGTGCTGGAATGAACTTAGACCTCAATCTCCACATGCTGGATCTTCAGCTGTCTAACAAACAACAGAGAACAAGTTTTATTGTTCTGTTGACAAATGTTTGAATTAAAGTGGGTGCAGGAGGAGGGTTAAAACTGCACTAAATAACCGATCCAAGGCTAAAGCTGAAAACTTCTGCTCCAGGAAGGGTATAGGAATCAAACTTGCTTTGCAAACAGGAACCCTTCAGCCCACAGCTCAGATGGTCAGAGTGGATTCAAAAGCATTCGATTGGGTGAGAAGTAACTATGGAAACATTTGAATAACCACAGAGACCGCTCAGATACTTGAGCAGGCTGTTAGCACTGTGTTCAAACATTTAATGCCCCCTCTACACCGAGACCTAAGAGTCTTTTTCCAAGTCACAGAGTTGGAGCACATCCAGGCAAAGATTTTATGACTTGCAGCACCTGCAGAGCTCAGCTGGGGGGAGGAACAGAGATAAAACTATATCTAGGTCAACTATACTGTACCAACCACACTTCCCCAAACAAACACGATCGCTCAGGAAACACCCCTTTTTGTACCAACACACATGAAGCCTACTGTTCTCCGTGTACTTTGTGTCTGCAGCACATTAGGCCACAAGTTTGCAAGGGTGTGTCTCACTCCTAGCGGGTATGTTTACTTTTTATAGTACACGTGTCTGTTGTGTACGTGTGCGGCATGCACGTAAGGCTGTATTTACAGCCCTTTCATGAGATCATATGCACAAGGTCAGATTAGGCAATGTGCAGTGTCGCTTTACAGATTTTACTCTAGCACTAAGTATGTTCTAAGGAAGACTGGCGTGTGTACAAAACAGTCATCTTCTGTTTATTTGGGGAGAGGTTACAAGGTCATCACACACTTTTTCACTATGAGCTGTCACACTTTTACTCTAACCACAAGTCCAGCATGTCTAACAATGGCCTTGCAGTCAGGGGAAGAGCATCAACCTCCTTGCATTAAAAAATTGCTTCCTTGCGCATGATCCAAATGAGTTTTAATCCTCAGATTAGCAATCAGGTTTTGCTATTCAAGTCAAACGGCATACAAAAAGAAGTGAAACCACGTACAGTATATAATGCACCGATTTACAGGTCACGTTGGCACCACCTAGAAAAACGAATGTGCTTTTAAAGGGGAAGTTCAAATCTAAATCTAAAATATCAATTCTGTCATCATTTTCCCACGCTCATGTCATTCTAAACCTGTATGACTTTCTTTCATCTGAAGAACACAACAGAAAACATTTTGAAGAATGTGTTTTGTCCACTTAATGGTCAAAGCATGGGGGAACCCTTTATCTTTCTTTCTTTATGTACTAAAACACAAGTTTTTTCCAAAATATCATCAAAAGAGAAACGCAAACTGGTTTGAAATGGCATGTGGATAAATAAATGATGGCGAAATATTTATTTTCTTTGTGAACTAGCTTTTAACAAAGGCTGCTTAAAGGTATAGCAGATATAATTTTATTCTCATGCAGAATATTAAAGCTTCACTTGAGCATTTCATTGGCCCCTGCAGCAAACACAAACCAGACAGAGCTGAATGAGGTGAAACAGGAACTTTAATTTGACCTATTTCACAGTTCATTTCCTGTTTTGCCCATTCGCGGAGAGACGCGTGAAACGAGACACCAAAAATCTGTTAATGAATGTGGCCACAGAGAGCGGATGTCACAGCCCTGTATAATAAATGCCAATAATAAGACTTGGTCTGAAACAATAGAGCCTTAACGCAGCCAGGTTCAATGCACGTAAATCCAGTGTTTTTCTTTGAAGATCAAAGTGGTGTAAATCACAGACTCCTATACGTTCCTGTTTAAAGTTTAGCCAGCGTGCACACGCTAAATAAGCTGAGGTGCTCCCCTGGCAGAAAAAAAATGTTATCTTAAATCTCATCACCCGTTACACCTATGATATCTGTCGCTGCCCCACCTACTGTGCTACATTAGTGGGGTGAAATGTTCTGTGCTAATACAAATTGAAAGGGAGGCTAAAAACAGTTGTTCCAGGACATTACTTTTCAGGAAGCAGTTTATTTTAAAATCCACTCAGACTCGATGTATATATCGCACTCCTTGCCTTTATAAGCATACCTTATTGCATAGTTAAGTCATTACCGGGATGTGTAAAAAAACAACTCTTTAAATTTAAGTGTGTGCAAGTACTCTAATGTAATCATCCTTAAAATCGGATTGTAATTATATTCAGAGGTCATTTTTAATTCCATGCCATTCTCAGTTTAAAAAAAAAAGTATTTCATGCTTTGGTAAATTATCTTTCTTCCTTTTGCATTCAGCATACTCTACAAGAGGCTTTAGAGGAGGTGTAATTCATAGCTTTATCACCTCTCATTAGTGTAAATGTCATAACAGGGGTGGGATGTTTTAGGCCGCACTTTGAGAGCTCTCTGTCTGCACAGAGCGGCTCAGTGAGTTGCAGGGATATTCAGAGGATAGGCCCTTTATGTTTCTTGCACCTCTTGCTCAAAGCCAATTCAGTCCAGCATGGCCAATTCAATTGAAAACCCAGACAGAATCTGTTTCGAGCAGGCCAAGAGCCATTCTATGATTAAACTGAATAATTAGACCGATTAAAGAGCTCTGATTCTGCGCAGGCACAGTGGTGAGGTTTGTCTGGTGGGGAGGGGGTGTTTTCGACTTAAGGGATTCCTTTAGTAACTATGACTGAAGTCTGTCCTGCTTTACCGGCCAGTGAAGGCCCATTATACATGCCCAGTCAAATGTGTTTAGCATATAGTACAGATTTAGATGTCAGCAGAATTCAAATTAGAGTTCTGTCTTTTTTATTTATAGTGCGAAAAACAAGTGTGCAGAATAACTGCTGTGAAATACGCGGTTTATCAATATTTTTGCACATATTCTGCTCATGTGGCAAAACTCAGTGACCACACTAACTGCAGCTAGTGCTAAATTACTGTTCTCAATGCAAAATAAAAATTAATAAATAAAGCATTAAAGAACTCCAAAAATGTAAACCCTCTATATTTGTAACACATCACTAAAATTAAATGTTTTAGGTAATTTTACTATTAGACAGACACCTGGACCACAAACAAGTAATTTAATGACAAAAATATATACAGTGGTCCAAAAAGACATGAGACCAAGCTTTAGTCATACTTACGAATTTCCTAATGATCCAAATTATCATCAAAGTTTACATTTAAAAAAAGTTGAAAAAAATGAAATTTGAAAATGAAAATCTTTATTTGAATCAAAGAATATTAGAAAAATCTAAAACTTTTTTTTTTAAATGAAAAATAACTATGGTCAGATACTTTTGCTCCCTGTTGCATTTTTATGGAAAATTTTAAACGTTTTTATTTATTTATTTAAATAACATATTAGGGCTGGCATATATATCGAGCATGTACGATATATCGATATTTTCTTTATACGCAATTCAATATGAGGTAATATCATTTATATCGATATACAATAGTTTGATATGAGCGCATCTGAAAATATAGTGGAGGACACAGACTGAGCAGCTTCTGAGCAAATGCATAATCCAGTTTGTTCTTATTATGGGACAGCTTCATACTAAGGCCTTTAAAAACAGGTAAGACAGTTTAAAATTTTGTTTCGCAGTAGTTTAAGCAACTCAGCCCATCATATGCTCAGACAGAAAGGCTGCATGTACCTCTGACTTAGACACAGGCCACTCGCGCTGTTTAACGCGTTTGAGATGTGCTGTCTTCCTGAATGCATAACTTATATTCCAAAGGTATACCCTCCATCTGTAAGTGTTAGAAAGGAAATATTTAAATTTTTCTGTTAGAACTGCATGAGCCTTCTGTTCTGTGTTTCTTTGCTAAACCTCAGTGAACGGGCACCGCCTCACGCATGCGCGTCAAATGTGATTTATTTGCACATAATTTGAAGGCTGACATGGCTATATTAACTTTATTTGTTTTCATAGCCTTAAATATGTATTGTTTTGTTCGACAACATTGGGCGGTAAGTTAAATAAATAGATATTAAATCAGATTTTTTAAATACAAATACAAAAACGAAAATACAGAGATGTATATCAGATATCGCAAGTCGGCCAAAAAATACCATGATATGATTTTCTGCCCATACCGCCCAGCCCTATAAGAAATGGGTTGTGTCTTCAGTTTTCTCCACAGCTGTGTAAGTTAACGGTTGTCTACAGGTCAAAGGTCAGATATAGCAGGCCCAATAAAAGACAAGACAGTCCACTGCTCACACAGTTTCCCACGAGAGAAACATGCAACACCCCTTCTATATAATTAGTGCAAACAATTGCAAATATAACGGTGTATGCCAACTCTCCCTAAAGCATCGCAACAACATTTACTGGTGTCACTTGCAAAATGAAGTTCTACTTGTCATTTGGGCCAAATAAAAATACCTCAGATTATTTCATCAACACAGAGTTTAAAGTGCACCAACTGTGCATGTGTTTAAGTGAATCATATCACATGATTCTGTGTAGCATAAGCGCTCCCTTGTGGCAATTACAAAACTCACAAAAGTGACAAGCTTGGCCCATTGCTTTTGCATTTCATCAAATACGCACTTTTGGATTGTCCTTCTCTTCGTTAAGAGACAGACAGAATTAGTTTCACTGATATTACACAGAAGCAGTTTCTGTGGAAAACAGCTTTGTTTAATCAGGCTGTGTGTGGTTCTGTGCTAATGCCATGAGGTTCGAGTCACAGTTTGGAGAGGGTACCTGTTAGTTGTAATTACCCTTAAAATGCACAGCTGGATGTAAATGGCAGTAAAACAGCAGCAACAGGTGTGAGGGCTGTTGAGGTCTGCTTCCAAGTCATTCACGCAAAATACACCGACCATAAAGTCACTACCTCACACCAAGGTGCACACGTTTTTGTGAGATCGAAGATCATGATCCTAGAGCTGGCAACAAAGCAGTTGCTTGACTAGACTAAACAAATAGACTACTAGAATAATACCAGTGTCAAAAGACACTCTAGATGTGACTGGGCTTCTGCAGTGGAAACTGCGCCCAGCGGGAAGGCCTGACAGAGCTGGAAAACGAGCGAAGGAGATGGTGTGTTTGTACAAGTGTTTGAACTTGGCCAGCAGCCGGACATTTTTCTGAATGAAAGAGGCGACTTTTAAACATCACACCTCCTTCCATGGGCCTCCGACGCACAGCCTCCCGAAACCACGAAACGTTCCAATAGCCTGATGCTTCACCCTCTAGGAATCCCTCCAAAAAACACACTGCGCAGGTGCATCTGCTATGAAGTTCACAAATAAATGATTTCACTCTCGATCGTTATGAAGTCTGAAGACTATTAGCATTCCAGAGTGGTTGAGATATTCATGACTTTTCCGCATCTTCAGATGATAAATTCTCCAAGACAAGAACAATCTAGTGCTTAAGTGCATAAATCAGCCTAAATTACCTTGTCGCAACTATAAAAAGCAGTATGTAAACTATTGACGACTCTGACGTTGTCAGTCAGTGGTGCAAATGATAATTTCCTTTTTTAAGTGCACCCAACAATCTAAAAGAAATAGTTTCCAAAAAGGGGGTTGCTTGGTGAAGCCATAGAACATTCTTTCCCCAAAGAACCTTTCAGTGAACAGTTCTTAAAGGAATCCTTTACGATCAATCAAAAAATAAATGGTCTTCATTGGCACTGATGGTTCCATGAAGAACCTTTGAAATACATAGAACATTTTAAGGATGTTTATAGTGGAAAAAATTCTTTAGGTTTTTAAAATGTTCTACACACTAAGAAAAATTACTATTCACTAACAATATGGTTCTAGGTGGTTCTTCTATGGCATCACTACAACCCCCCACCCCCAATGCACAAAAAAAACACCTAGCAATGGAAAGTTTCTACACTATTAAAATAAATAAAGTTCAATTATTACTGTATTCAGAGTGATGCTTTTGAAGAATTGTTAAAAAAAATAATAATAATTCACAAATTTAACCTTTAAGTGAACAATTCTTAAAAAGAAAATTTTGATTATTATTATTTTGTTTTTGTGAAGAACCCTTTGTGCAATGTTAATTTTTTTTCATGAAAACGTGGAAATAAAAAAAAAAAAAAATTGGGGGGGAGTGAAGAAGTAAAATCTAAATACAAAATGTTATACTTTGAAATTAAAAGACATTTCTGAAACTGAAAAAAAGACATTTCCAAAGAAAAAAAAGTCAACCAGGTTTCAGAACAACACATGTGTTTTTGGGTGAACTGTTTTTTTTATATATAATATATATTATATATAGACTATATTTCTAGAATGTGATTATGACTGTAAATGTAAATTTGTAAAACAAATGAGATTTATAGCTTCTGAGCTATTCCATCATTTTTATCAATGATTTTTTAAAGAAATGAATGTAACCTGATAGCTCCCTGGTTTAAGTCACAAACACTCACCACCTGCTGAGGCTGGGGAGAGGGGCGGCTGGAACCTCAGTGCAAATCAATCAGCAGGCTAGTTCAGACGAGGACACTGGCAAACGCTCCTCAGGAGCTTGCATGTCGAGAGGCCTGGCGTGAACTGTGGAACCAAAGCTCCCTGCCAGCCCTCTCCATAACTAAAGCTGATTTAGACTGAGGGCCTAGAATGGAATTAGGTTTCATCCTCTGTCATGCATTTTCATAGTGATGTTTTGAGTACTGCGGCCCTCTTTGATTCAGCCAAAAAAAAGCCTGGGCTTTTTTGTCTGAATATATGTAACACAAGATGAAGAGCACAGCAGGATGAAATGCAGTCCTCTCCATTTCAGTCTTTCCCTCCAAATACTAAGAAAAACAAATCTAATGTTCGCTAAACTGACCTTGGTGTTACTTAGTATGGTAAACGTTCTCCTTCACTCCTCACATATCTTTGTTATTCCTTAGCGAGCCACTCAAGATTATAAATGGACAGTCGAGAGAGGCATGGAGATACATATATATGCAATCAGGGAATGCATTTTTCACTGTTACATCATGATTTACATACAGAATAAATAGTATCCTGCTTCCAAGTATGAAACTGTGTCCCATTGAGACATTAAAATTTTTTACGGTAAGTGCAAAATATTATGAAATGTGTAAAATAAAAGAAATGCAATAAAAAGAAAGGCTTTATACTCCCTAGAGCCTAATAAACATCTGATGCCAACATGCAATGTTCTGACAGAACAGAGAGCTTAAATACACATCCCTAATGTGGTTTCATTTGAAAGGGGAGCATTGATAATTGGCTCAATGACAAATAAGAGAGTCCAAGATAAACAAAGCAAATGTTTAAAATTCTAGTTTAAAAAACATGACAAGCTTAAGCAATGTAATTTATGTTTATGTTGTTTTTATATGGTTAAGAATAGCTTGAAAACACAAATTCATTGACAATTTCGGAGTCATTAAAGGTCCCCTTCTTTGTGATTCCATGTTTTAAACTTTAGTTAGTGTGTAATGTTGTTGTTAGAGTATAAATAATATCTGTAAAATTCTAAAGCTCAAAGTTCAATGCCAAGCGAGATATTTTATTTAACAGAATTTGCCTACAAAAAACGACCCGTTTGGACTACATCCCTCTAGTTCCTGCAGTAATGACGTCACTAAAACAGTTTTTTGACTAACCTCCGCCCACATTAATTCACAAAAAGGGGGGCGTGGTCTTGTTTTGCTCCGACGGAAAAGGAAGAGCTGCGTTTGTGTTTGCCACGTCGTCGAAACGCTGTTATTTTCATCTCGGAGTCCAATCACATTTGTTTGGGCTTCCCAGGGATGCTGTACTTGGAGATTAATGGTTACAATTTATGTTTAACTCGGTTCCCGAAAATTATAATCCACATGTAAAAGTATGTGCAGCACATTTTGCTGAGGACAGCTTCCTCAATCTCAATCAGTTTAATGCCGGATTCGCAAAAAGATTATTCTTGAAAGATGGAGCAGTTCCCTCTTTGTCTGGAGAAGGCGTTGTTTATGGACCACAACCTGTAAGTGTATTTTATTATTTAAGTTGGTGCGTTTAACAGTTTCTGTAATTTACTACACAAAGGGCAACGCTGTTTAGCTTTGTTAACTAGATGTTAGGGCTGTGCAAAAAAACAAATGCGATTTTCATGCACATCTCATTAGTAAAAACGCTCCTGTGATTATAAATACATCTACTCCAGCACATGCTCCTGCACACTTGCTTCTCAAAACTAGCCCAATCGCGTTTCCAGGAGGGCAGCGTGCGCTAAGCTGGTGTCGAATCACAACACAGGAACCGCTGGCACAATCAGAACTCGTAACGTATTTCTGAAGGAGGGACTTTATAGAAAAAGGAAGTCATCAGCCCGTTTTTATGACAGTGAAAACAGCGGTATACAGATAGGCAAATTGTGTGAAAAATACTGTGTTTTTTTACACGCGAAACATGAACTAATGTTATATTGCACACTGAAACACAATCAAAGCTTCAAAAAAGTGCGAAAAACGGGAATTTTAAATTGTAAACATTTTCGTAAAAAACTGTGTTTATTGTTTAACCATTAAGGCTGCACAATAAATCACATGCGATATTTAAAGGGGTCATATGATGAAAATTTAAAAAAGTATGCATCAGATACAAGTTACCTATGTATTACAAAGCATCATTTCTAACATATTTGCACTGGTAAAATAAATAAATAATTTGTAACCGGTATTTTATATTTAGATTGATTTCCCCTCTCTAAACTGTCTCTCAAGTGCATTCTTACATCTACACAAATAACTATTTTAAGATCGCTTGACATTTCATGTCAATGACCCAACTATTAAATAATGGTATTCTCTTCAAATGTAATTTAATTGCACCAGGGAGGAAAATGATCTGTCAGGAGATACTTTAAGAGTGGCAGAGTGATTAACTAGCCAGGTTCAAAAGGTAAACTAAAGCCTGCCCTCCACATGTAAAGGAATCTCAGAACACCAATAAATTACCATTATCTGAAATTTCATGATTGACTTCAAAAGAAGAACAGTCACAACATCCTTCACAGTTCCACAAAAATGGCTTATCATAGTAAACCTGTCCACTCTCACTCTCAGGAGCCAATCCACAGTAAAACAAGAGAATTGGACTCATGCCAGAATGAGTCAATATGATTTTGTCTTTCTGACCTAGACTTGGCCAATGAGCTGGATTTCCAAACTGAAATTCTTATGGTAGGAATATGTGATTTTGATGGATGTACATGGTCTGTTTCCCTTGAGGGAATGAAAAAGAAAGGACAATAATGCTCTCTTTTTGGACTGACTATGAGGAGTCAATTTGCAGTTCATCTTAGTTTCACATCACTTCGCATCTACCGTAACTAAAGCTCCTCACACCCGACCCAGTTAGCAGACAACACCTGTGGTCTCCATTCAAAACAAAAAATAAAACAGAGTGATAGTTTGCAAAAGGTTTGTCAGATACATTTTTCTTCAATAATACAGGTTGAACAGCACAGTCAGCATCAGTGACCAAAACAGATCCACGAAATCCAAGATGGTCCATAATCCAAACTTTAAAAAACTGACAAACAAAGAAGAACAAAAAAACAGCTGCTTCCAAATGTCTGAGGCAATGTCTTGGATTCAAAATTGAATTTAAATCTGGAAATAAATAGAAGGTTTTTGCATCTTAAAAAATACCAAAACAAAGAAATGTTATGACATGAAATAAAAACCACAATAACAGCAGCCAGTTTGTACAGTTGGTCAAAGTTTTTTTGCTTCCAAACTTAAGATCCTGTTCTCCCAGATCATCTCAAATCATACAGGAGAACAAAACCATCAGGTTTTTGTCCATTTCAAGGACAAACCAACACTAAGACATAAAAATCATGTAGACCTTCAAATCACCTGCCAGCCAAAGATGAAATTATAGCCTGAGCCTAAGCAACCAAAGCATTTATCATCTTTTCTGTTCAAAGTCTTTGTTCCAAAACCTAGCATTTCCTTGAATCAAAGCAAAGTAAAGAGGTAGGCAGGGGTTAAATGAAAAAGCAGCTCTTGTTCAAGCCCCCCCCCCCCCATTATCAGCCCTTCACCCACCTCGGTTGCACTCGAATCTTTTAGCCACGCGCTAGCAGTTCTTCTCTGCCAATTTTTTTGTGCGTTTCTTCTCCTCTCTTTCTCCTCACCTCAAACCTGTCAAATTCTATAAGCGAAAACATATTGAACGCACACTATTTTCTTTCTTTCTTTTTTTCCTGTTTTTCATAGGACTGATGGATTTTCAATCTACGAAACATTTGTCTGCATGACATCACCCATGGGTTTTAACTGCATTATTTCACCAGAAACTGTAGTAAGGAGAGAAACACTTTCATTACCTTCATAATTCACTTTGGAAAATCTTCCTCAGACACCCCCTTTCTCTTTAGTTTAGCTAGTTATTACTACAGGAGCAAAAAACCCATCCTTGCTTGTCACAATGGCATGCATTTAATTAACTGTCTCATAACAGATTGTGATTACAAAACACTTTGGCGGATGAGATTCCTGGAGGCTGACCTTGATAAAACTGCTGTGCATGGTCATCAAATTCTACGTCACATTTCCTTCTGAAGTGGTTAAGCAGATCAAACTCTACTAACATGCATTAACTTTATTACTAATTGAGCTTTATTTAGACAGTTGGACTACCACACATACAGTATTACAGTTAAAAAAATTGGGGTCAGTAAGATTTGTTTTTTCGTTTGGCAAGAAGGCAATAAATTGCTAAAACTGTAGTCCTACAAAAGATTTCTACTTCAAATAATGCTATTCTTTTGAATTTTCTATCCATCAGAAAATCTTAAAAAGGGTTTCCACACAAAAAAAAATAGTTTCCAACGATGATAATAAGAAATGTTTCTTGAGCACCAAATCAGCATATTAGGAAGATTTCTTCAGTGTCATGACACTGAAGAAAAAGGCTGCTCAAAATTATAGTTATAAGTTATACCTTCAAACACCACAGACCTGCATTTGGTACAAGCAAATTATTCTCACAAAAAGGGATTTGTTTAATTTTAAAGTTAGCAAGTGGGAGATTTTAAGGTGCATTTCTGTGCCAAAGGTACCTAGGCTACAGAAATCAACAGTTCTTCTGGTGAATAATTACTATTTTATCATGGTTTGGAAAATCACATCTGATTGGCTTGTAGATGTGGGATGCCAGCAGACACAACACACAGCAGACTCAAGGTAAGCATGTCTTACCTCGGCGTGTGTGGAGGGTTATTAAAAGGAAGACAAACAGCATGCTGAGAGATGTGACAGGCCTGAAAGACCCAGACAGAGCCGAACGACGCCCCCTGATGACAGACAGCCACACGTTCTTTAGAGTACCATTGTCCCAGGACATCTTGAGCAGCATGGGCAGTTGAGGCCACTTGAAGAGACAAAGTGCAAACGTAAACACAAAAGTTATTAAGCCTGGATAAGGGCCTCTAATCTTACATTTAAAAGGTAACGAGTGACTAATGGAGCTAAATAAGTGCTGCCTGAAATGAGATTTGGACATAGTTACACTACTTTTACACTCTAGGCCAAAAAATACACCAGCCATAACAGCCACAGCAATGACAAACAAAAGAATGTGTTAACAACAGTTAACATCAACTTGCAATGGCTTATCAGTCATCACCAGGTGCCATGTAGTCTGGTGTTGTGTCACAAATATTTACAGCCTTCTTTGATTCAGTCATTCACATTTTCTTTTTGAATGAAGCGTGTTATTGAAAGAACTCTAATCTCGGGTGCCAGACATCACTGCAACTGTCTGATGATAAAAGTCAATTGTTTATAATTTGTTATAATTGAGAAGAAGAGAGAAACATATGTTTCTGCAAATGTCACTCACAGAGCGTCTAAAGCAATCAGAGAGGCTGATTTCACAGGTCTGTCTTATTCACTTGACTATAAATAATCCTAGAAGACTCCCATGAAGCACAATAAATGAGTGTGTGACACAGGTGAGCCTTAAGTTTTACAGCTACATATTAAAGTTACAGTGTGTAAACCATACAATAAAAACCATTCAAAGTTTTTTTTTTTTTTTAATCATATCGGTAAACAGGAAGTCTCACACTCCAAACTTACACCCCTGGTTGAGCCTGATTATTATTAACTGCAACAACAACAATTGAAATCACAAAATAAAAAATAAATAAAGGATGAATTTAATTATAATGCACAGTATAATAAACAGAAATTCACTGTGAGATTCATTGAAGATTACATTGAAAAGTGTAACTTAAGTTGTGTTAGATGACAGCAAATATGATTTACATGTTAAAAAACAAATGTTAAAACAAAATATAGGCTATATATTAAAAGTAAAAAATAAAATACAAATAAAATATATATTACATAAAATATAGTAAATATGAAAAAAACTATTATAAAAAAAATACTATAATACGTAAATGACGCTTAAATAACATTTGCAAAATTGTCCAGTAACAAGAAACAAAACAAAAACTCTAATTTAAGCAAATAACAGATATGGTTTTGATATACTGCACTTCTAGAATTTCCTTAAAATGTATGCACACTCTCATTATATGAAGATTCCAGTTAAATCAGTGTCTGAAAAAAATATCTTTTTTTTTTTCAAATGAAGCTGGCCACCACATCAAGGCCACAGATTTGTGTGACCAGCAGAAAAACAAAACAAACCTGAGTGCACATTTATGTGTATTTGTCTGTGCACACAAAACAGAGCACTGAAAATGCATTGTGAGAGTAACTCAAAAGAGGTGAATGCATCTAGTCTGACATCTTCAGACCACACCGACCTCATTTATGAGCATGCTTTCAGCTACAGAACACACTTACTCGGAGGGACTTATTGGACTTCTTCACCTATACCCAGGTGGGCTGGGTAAGGAAAGACATTTCATCACTTTAAAAGAGGAGAGGGGGGAAAATTTTATCAGCAGATCTGAGATCCAATGACAAGCAGTGAAGCGAGGCGACTTGGGTCCTTGCAAAGCACTCCATACAGGCCTGCTACTCCCTGGGGCTTCGCTCTCCATGTGTGGTCCCTCTCTGTTTCTCTCAGGGCCTGTGTGCCTCCGTGCACATGGACAATATGACAACACTGACGGCCCAAGATGAGCCAAGACAAGAAAAACAATCAAGCCAGGGCTGTGAACTCGACTGTGAGAGCTTGACTTTCACTGCCGTCCACTCCCTATCTGAAAGCGGCTGACAAACACGCATATACACACAGGATCTTCTCTTTTTTCCACACTCAGCTTGGTAATGTAGCTTAATGGAGTGATGGTAAAGATCCAAATAAAACATGCCCCCCCCCCCCCTTCTTTTACGTCCTCCATATGCTTTGATTTCAGTGCTCTGAGAGGAGGGAAAATGATTCATGCTGTTGGCGTGCGCAGCGGAGCTGCAGCTGGACGCTGCACCTGCAACTCCCAAATCTGGGAAAACAAGCTCCCGAAGCAGGAGGAGAGAAACACACACACATATACATGCAGAATACCTCGTCACCATTCAAGGGCTAACTGATTACTTTGTACACAGAAGAGCAGCTTAAACTCTCTGGTTTATAGAAATTACATTCATTAAAAGATACATTCATTAAAACAGCCACAAATGAAGGAGAGATCATCACCTTTGTGATCCAAGCCAATAAAAAGCAGCTTTTTCCAACAATAAAGGCTTTAAAAAATTTTTTTTTAAATTTCGGCTTTTATGATGATTTGTTGGGCTGTTATTAACTAAAGGGGAATGCCAAAACAGCACTAGATCATCTTTGCGGTCCTCTTTTGTGACTGTTGCCCCCAAAAGTGAATTCTCCACAGTTACACACACATAAGTAAAGACATTCCACACAATACCCCTGCACATACACAAACATACCAGGAATAACGACCCCATTATTTCTCAATCCTCAGGGACATTCAGATTGATAGTGTTTTTAGTAACTGGTTTTAAAGAATATTTTGTTTTGCAGTAAATTTCAGGAAAAAAAACGAGCCTTCGCTTTGATTCGCTTCAGAAGGCCTTTATTAACCCCCAGTGTGGAGCAATTTTATGATGGATGGATGAACTTTAGTTATCTTAAAAATCTCGACCCACATTGGCTGCCATTATAAAGCTTGGAAGAGCCCGGACATTTTCAGTATAACCCAGGCCCTGTCTACACGGAAACGTGGTTAGCTGTTTACGCAGAAATTTTGTATCGTATACGCGATTTGTCCACACGGATCCGGTGTTCTGGGAGAGTGGAACTGATATTTTTTGAAACCGGTTCCCAGAGTCGATAAATCTGAAAAAGCAGCGAATCCGTAAAATTTTCTGAAATGATGACATCATCAGCCCACGTTCCGCCGCTAGTCAGATTTTTGTCTGAAAGAAGAAAGTCATACATACCTAGAATGTGTTGAAGGTGAGTAAATCATGGGGTTATTTTCATTTTTGGGTTGAACTGTCCCTTTAAGTGTACAAGTACAATTTTCTTTGCTTTGAGACATCAACACCTTATTTTCCTGTTAACTGACATAAAAATATTTAAGCATATTTATAAAAAGGATATACAGTGTTGTGATGCATCTAAAGTCAAAAATGTATATTTATTACATTAAAACTTTTACGTTTTTTAAGTATAATATATTATAAACAGTATGCTGTGCAATGTATCACTGACAGTAAAGTGATGCCTTGTATTTTAGTCAACTGCAAACGTGTCTTGACCCCAAAAAAATTCTAACAAAACGTTTCTCGGTGGTTTACAGTAATATCAAATGTACTTAAAAACATACTAAAAGTTTACCAAAGTTTGACTCCAAAAAAGGCCCCGTTTTTCAAAATGGCTGCCGCCAGGTCCTTAAAATGAACATTACTCCTTTGCATTCCTCCTAGACCAGAAATATTGGTACCTGATACATGTTTTTGCCATGTAATATTCTAATTAGCATATTTGCATGATAGATAAGTTATTACAAGTCCAATTATATATTAAAGCAATTGGTTACAAGCATATTTATGGGAAAAATATGTACAATTTCCCTTAAGTACAGGTACATGTACAAAAAAAATAGAATATCATGGAAAAGTTCTTTATTTTGTTGCAATTTAATTAAAAAAAACAAACCTTTTATAATTCTACATTCATTGCACATGCACAAACTGAAATATGTAAAAAGTTTTTTGTTTGAGTTCTGATGGTTACGACTTACAGCTTCAGTATCTCAAAAAATAGAATATTTTCTCAAAGATCAATCAAAAAAAGATTTACAAAACAGAAATGTTCAAGATCTCCAAAGTAGGTTTAATTATGCACTCAATACTTGGTTGGGGCTCCTTTTGCAATTACTGTCTGTGGCACTGCAGGTTGCTTTGATGGGGCCTTCAGCTCCTCTGTATTGTTTGCCAGATGTTACTTAACTTCCTCTTCACAATACCCCATAGATCAGGAATAGGCAACTCCGGTCCTGGAGGGCCACTATCTTGCAGAGTTTAGCTTCAGCCCTCATAAAAACGCACCTGCCTGTATCTATCTAGTAATCCCGAAAACACTGATTGCCTTGTTCAGGTATGTTTAATTAGGGTTGGAGCTAAACTCTGCAGGACAGTGGCCCTCCAGGACCGAAGTTGCCTATCCCTGCCATGGATTCTCTGTGAGGTTCAGGTAAGGTGAGTTGGCTGGCCAATCAAGCACAATAATATCATGGTCAGCGCAAATCACTTGGAAGTGGTTTTGGCACTGTGGGTAGGTTGTGAGGGTTTTGCTATTTGTTTTATGTTTTGTTTATTGTGTCTAGTGTCAGCACATGGCTTTGTTAATTGTTTTCTCGGCCATGTGCTCCTTTAGCCCCTCCTCCTTGTCTAGCCTGGTTAGTCTTTTTGTGCTCACCTGTCCCTCATGTATTTTCCTCATTTATAGTGCCCCTTACCCTTTTTTGTTTGCTGGTCCGTTGTCATTCTCACCCCCTCTGTCTCTGTATGTGGCTGAATATGTGTCCGTGTCTCCTTGTCTGGTTGGTCTTGTGCCCTTGTCTAGTCCTTGTAGTTCTATGTTTTTGTCTTGCTCCTTATTTAAGTAATTTTAGTGATTCTTGGTTTAGTTTGATTATTCTCTAAGTTGGTTAAACTGGTAATTTCTTATCTTGTTACTTAACCTTTTATTAGTTCATTGGCTTATATCTTTCCTTGTCTTGACTTTAATTTGTGTTTTTGTGGAGCTTTGTCCTGTCTTCTGACCTGTCCCCATGTGTCCTGCCCTGGATCTACCTACCTGGCACTTGGTCTGTTTCAGAGTCAGTGGTCAACAAGTTTCTGAGCTCTGCTCTATGGTGCCTTGTGTGGTCTTCTCCATCAGCCTGGTTTTGCTGCCCCCTCTGTTGCCAAGTATTCTGCCAATTGTTTCCTGAAGCTTTCCCAGTGGCCTCCCCTAGCTGTTCCTGTTTACTGTTTTCCTGTTGTGGTATCTATTGTTCACTTGACTATCCTCTTGTATCAGTCTGTTTTGTCAATAAAACCTTATTACCTCACACTGAAATTGGGTCCTCCCTCCTAGATCCCTGACATAGGAGCTAAATGCCTGCTGCAAAATTAAATCTGCATCTCCATTAAGCTTGTCAGCAGATGGAAGCATAAAGTGCTACAAAATCTCCTGGTAGATGGCTGCATTGACTTTGGACTTGATAAAACATAATGAACCAACACCAGCAGACGTCACGGCACTCAAATCATCACTGACTTCAGAAACTTCACACTGGACTTTGGATTCTGTGCCTCTCCAGTCTTCCTCCAGACCTTGATTTCCGAATTAAATGCTAAATTTACTTTCATCTGAAAAGAGGACTGTGAACCACTGAGCAACAGTCGAGTTCTTTTTCTTCTTATCCCAGGTGAAATGCTTGGTTTTAGGAATGTGACAGCTGTAGCCCTTTTCTTGAAGATGTCTGAGTGTGATGGCTCTTGATGCGCTGACTCCGGCTTCAGTCCACTCCTTGTGAAGCTCTCCCAAGTTCTTGAATCTGCTTTTCCTGACAATCTGAAGTCATCCATGTTGCTTGTGCACCTTTTCCTACCACACTTTTTCCTTCCAGTCAACTTTCTATAAATATATTTTGATACAGCACTCTGTGAACAGCCAGCCCTTTCAGCAATGACCTTCTGTGGCTGACACTCCTTGTGGAGGATGTTGATGATTGTCTTCTGGACAACAGTCAAGTCAGTAGTCTTTCCCATAATTGTGGTTGCATGTTCTGAACTAGCCCAGGAGGTACCCAGTATTTATACTCATAATTAATAAAACTAATCAAGCTCAAAATGGAATATTCAAATTTTTTGAGATACTGAATTTTTTTATTTTCCTAAGCTTTAAGTCATAACAAACAGAATTAAAACAAAAAACTCTTGAAATATTTCTGTTTGTGTGCAATGAATCTAGAATATACAAAAGTTTACTTTTTTTAATTAAATTACAAAAAAATAAAGAACTTTTCTTTTTTTTTAAGTAGTCAAGGATGAATTTTGTTTGAGCAAAATGGTATACACTGTGCTGCCAACAACATTACAATGAGTCAAGCAATATCAAATGTCAGTATTCTCTTCTACCATCTTCTGAATTGCTGAAAATTGTGAATTTAGTTTTGTTGGGTTTAGTATAATGCCACCTTTATACTCTAAAACATCTATAGAGGATGCATTACATATGTATTACCTTATTAAAATTGAAATGAGTGACCATTTTAGAGGTTTCACACACAGGCCTCTGTTCGGTCTAATACAGGGTTGTTTACGATCAAAGTTATGATCAAAGTTATACAACTCCAATTTAAGTTACTTTTGGGTGCAATAACTTTTACATCGAATGTAAAATCTGTGTTTTAGCAAAAAAACTGTTACTGAGTAGGAGTTACATGACATAGGCTAAATTGTTTACATCTCTGGTTCACCCCAAACAATGCTAAAACCTTACAGTATTCTCACAAAATCATGTATTCCATAAGTATGTAATCATTTCAGTGTAATTTAGACATGTCCAATGGATTCATAGACCCAGAAAACATGGGGTTAGACACCAAGATTACTTGACTAAGTCAAATAATGAAGGAGTTAGGATATGTTAAGGGCTCCCTGCCCATCTTGGACACCATCTTGAAAATTACACCTTTCTAGTGGTCAAACTTTGGTAAACTTTTAGTATCTTATTAAGTACACCTAATACTACAAAAACTGCTGAGAAACCTTTTGTTAGAATTTTTTTATGGTTAGGTGTTTTATTTTCATATATGCAGCCGCCTATTTGATGTACTGACACACAGGACAAATTGTTTGCAACAGGTGCTGTCATGTTCAGTGTTGACAGCGCCTACATGTCACAAGCAACAGCAGTGATGTCTGGTGTAGACATGGAGTTTGAGCCCTAAATTCCTGCAAAAGTCTTTTACAAATGTATGTATGTATGTATGTATGTATATATATATATATATATATATATATATATATATATATATATATATATATACACATACACACACATATATATATATATACATACAGTACAGACCAAAAGTTTGGAAACATTACTATTATACTATATTATTACTATATATATATATATATTACTGTATGAAACTAATATAATGTATCTAATTACAAGCCATTCTTATTGAAAATTAATTGCACTAAAAACTACTTATTACACTTACTATTTACATAATATTAATATTTCATTGCAAAGTGCATATAATAACAAAGAAAAACTAACATGAATGAGAAACAATATTCCTATATTTAAGGACTTTATTCTCATTTCTATTATCCATTTCAGAGTGTGAGCTGCAGTTTTATGTAATTCTAACTTATATTTACTGAAAACTAATTGCACTAATTATGGCATTACGTTTACTAATTAAATACAATTTAATAGTATTTTTTAATTGCAAAGTGCACATATAATAATTATAGTTATATAACTGTATAAATCATTTATTGCAAAACCCCATCTCCAAAATTTTTTTTTTATAAATGAGATCTTTTTCTATAGTGTTCCTATAATTTATTTCAGAATGTGACCTATATTTAGCAAAAATAGGCAATATTTGATTGCACTGTGATGTTACAATTGTCTCTGAAGCTTAAAAATTGATTGAGATATTACAGAACTTAAGATGTTTTTTATGCCAACTATGACACAGGAAAACAGACACACAAGGACATTCACACACACACACACACACACACACAATCCCTCACGCAAACTTGTGCAGCCCCTCTATTCACACGCAAACAGCTGGGTGAGGAATGTGGGAAAAACATGCTCCCAGATCTGTTTTGAATAGCACTAACTTCACTGGTCACCCACTGCCACTTTGAAGCATTCAGAAGGACTCTTGATACTTCACAGACAGACTGTAATGTGGGATTATGGCGTGCTGCTGGATGTTTGTAGTAATATGACCTTTGTCCTACCGTGAAAGAGATTGCTGTACCTTATGATGGTGCATATGGTTCCATATCACACATATTGGACCTGTTAAAAAAACAAACAAAAAAACATGAGATATGTATCCATGGGTACACATGTCAAAAACATAACAATGAAAGACTGTTAGACTTTTATCTCACAGTGAGATCAATTATCTGATTACAGCAACAATGGTGGTGACAGACATAGTGATGTATCACACTCTTGTAACTGTCTCTTCTTGCCCACCCACAATATCGCAGTAACAACTTTATTTTTGGGGGGGGGGAGAAATATTTAGAAATATATAAATTTCGATTTAAGACTTTGGTATGAACTGTACAAAAGGAGCCGAGTTGGTTGGGATGGTGCAAAAGCTTCCCTAAACAGTCCCGTCTCCCTAGTCGATTCATATTTTCCTGGGCTGTCAGCGCTGCCTGGCTTCACTCTCTGACTCAGACTGGGAGCTCAAGGTTGTCACTCTTTAGTTGCCATCGCTAAAATGCTCATGGCCTGGAACCAGATTTTAATGGGTGGGCCGCCTCTCCCCTGGGGACAAATGAGTAGGAAATGTTCATCAACGGTCCCGGAACAAAGTTCTCGATCAACCCCTCACCTGATGATAACAATGTCTGTCTGTAGTACACTTGGCTGACTAATTTTTCATTTTTTTCTGACAGCTTGAAAATGCAGATATGTTACAAATGCCTTTAGGGTGTGAGTACTTCAACTGGTAGTTCATGACCTAGTAAGAAAAAAAAACAAGCTGAATTTGAATAAACCATGTAATTCTGCATATTTAAAACAGGAATAGACTTATATAAATAGGCTTCTCAAGAAAAGAGTAAATGTTTCAAAGTTTTTGTAGTATTCAAAAGCTGTTCAAAAAAAAAAAAACTACAAGAAATAATAAATAAAAATATTAAATAATAAATGTATATTTACAAAATGTACACAAATTTATTATACAAAATTATATTAATTTTAAGTATTTTGAATTTTGTTATATTTAAATAAACACGCACGCCAGTATATACAATTATATACGCTCATATAAAAACATACATATTTTCAATTTAAAAGGAATAATACATAATTATTTTAAAAATACACACACAATAAAAATTACAAATGTGTAGTTTAGAATTGTATTTAATAATTTTATTATAAATATAATTATAGATATATTGGGTATTATTACATTGTATGACACTGAATGTTTAACATTAAAAATATACTTTTTATTCCAATAATAATTCATTTTTGATTTGTACAGTATTATTGACAATAATATAATTATTTGTAAAATTACATATATATATATATATATATATATATGCGTCTGTATTTGTATTGTTTTATTTATATTAATTACTACAATAACATTATTTATGTGTATAATACATGATTGTGTGGGTACTTTTTTTTTTGAAGCCCAAACCACACAACAGACTCACCTGTATTCAGTTATAAAAGAAAGGGTCTTGTCTTCAGGGTGCTATACATAAACTTGAAGGCACTGTGTGGTGGTGACTGCCATGCTAAGCTGGACTGGTGTAACGTGCCAGTTTAAGAAACTACATACAGCTGCTACTAAGGCCAGAATTGACTTTGGCAAACGCTCTGAAACCTCAAGATCCTTAACAACTTATGTCCTCTCTGCCATCCAAGGCAAGCAGAGCCCTGTCAGAGTCATGTCAGGAAACCTCAAACCAGAGGAGTGTATCGCAGAGGCCTGCAGGCACTTACACCAGCGCCTCCTGCAACTACATGAGCCAAGAAATAACATCTTTGGGCGATTTATGTCTTTTGCACGACCACAATACTAGGAAATTACATGAAATACTGTACAACTGCTTTTACAGCACTAAACGTGGTGACAGTAGTGTCTCCGTTGCTGGTACGCAAGCCAAAAAATTATGTTATCAATGCAGGAAAATACACAGCATACATTTGACAAACATTTGGACACTTTTTGATTAAATATAAAATGTAAATATATGACGCGATATTTATATTTTATGGCTGTTTACTAAAAATGGACGTATCAACTGATCTAATTTTCCATTGTTTATGTCTGTTTGATAACTCGAGTCTTAAAGCTACGTTGTCTTACACTTTTGTTGTAACTATATAGTGATACGTTAGCATAAACTTGTTTTTAAACACATACGCGTCGTTTTGTTATGAAATAAATGTATTTATCCATGCCTGCCAGGAAGAAAAACTCGAAACGCCACATACAACGTCGTTATCATTACGGATGTTAATTAGATTACGCAAACGGTTTTGATTACGTAACGTTACCTGTGCAGTGTTGAATTACGTAATCACGTATATTAATATTCATGAATCTTTTTTACGGTTTAAATTTTTACGTTTAAAACACTTCAGAAACTGTTTAAAGTAAATTACGTTACATTCGAGTAATTTAATAAAAAAATATTATATGTTAAATATAGGCGTATATGTCATGGTCAACTTCTGTCAAAAATCAGTATTTTATCCTGATTGATTATTATCATTAAAAATTGTGAAATGTGAAAAACATTTTTGTTATAAGAAGCAAAAGTACAAGATTTAAAACAATAATTAAAAAATAAAATAAAGTAAAAAACAAAAACAAAAACAAAAAAAAACACGTTGGAGCATTTCTAACACTAGAGGAAGCAGCGGAAAAAATCCACAGATGACGTGTCGAGCACATGGCAGCGCCTGTGATGGAGCACAACAAGCACATCAGCAATGTTCTTTCTCATCTAACGTAAGTCCGTACGGACAGCAATAACTCTGAATCTCCTTCAGAGTATGGAAACTTTACAGATGATGTAGTTGCACTTGTTCAGAGAGAGATGGGTGGCGATCTTAAGTCGCTTAAAAAGGTGTCAGGGCTTTTGGAGCAATTAACATCAGAAAACAAGCAGCTGGAGGAGCAGGTAAATAAAGCCACAGAGACTCCCTTAACAGTATTTAAGTGTTGTAAAGAATAATAATGATAAAAAAGAGCTAAGCCATTTTATTACATTATTTTTATATATTTTATTACGATTGGGTTTACATGCGAGACAAACTAGACCAAAAGCTAGTCTATTTATTTATTAAGTATTTTCGTTTTATTTATTATTTGTGACAGCATGAAAATAAATTTACAAAAATGATATTGCATATGCTGAAAGCATATTAAATGCAAGTGAATTGTCTACTTTAATGATTTAAATAACTTTTGTGAAAATAAAACGTTAGTATATTGGTCAAATTATGTTCCATTGTCATTCAGCGTGACATATTTATGTAAAAATGAAACGCATATTTATTCTGACCTGTGCTTAGTAAAACATATAAAAGAAAAAAACGATCATACTTAATTTTATTATATTTGAAAATTCTAGCAGTTTGAAGGATAGCGGTAAAGAAAAAATAAAAGCGAATGAAATCTTTGTTTTGATGCCTGAAACCCCTTTTATTCTTTGACTCATATATAAATAATTTATGTTCTATTTTTTTCTGTATTTATTATTTTTGTTTTATAAATTTCTAGTTCTGTTATTCATTATTATTTTGGTGTTATTTATAAAATCATAGAAATTATGATTTTTGTGTATTTATTTATTTTAGGAATACTTTTATTTATTCTGAAATTTATTTAGGTTATTATTGTTATTATTATTTTTTTATTAAGGTGCAAAGCTGGTCATTTTCCTTAACAGGTGTTGAAGTGATGACCTTATATCAGAGTCTCATCCAGGGCAGTCCCAGACTCCTCCACTTTCATTGCCCATTAAGATCATGCTGCTTCCCCTCAGTAAGAGGTTCAGAGATCACTTCACTGAAAACCGCCTGACCAACAACTTAAACAAGGTTAGCGACTACACATTTGTGCGAGTAGGCAAACTATTGATAAATTATCATATTAACATCAATGATATGATATTAACTTAAAATGTTCACCTTTACAGCCAGAGTGGTATTTGACCCAAGTCCTCATTTGGATGGGAAACAACTCCAACTATATGGATGAGACGATTCAGCCTATAGTGATTCATGCTGGAGCATAAGTTAATGCGAGGGTATGTTCATCATTGCATTGGTTTTTCTAAATGCATATTATAGTTTTATTTATTTTTTTCACTTTGTACTTTTTAATCCAAATTTCATAACTCGGTCTTCCAGTCAATCAATAATTTTCTCTTTGGTGACTTATGGAAGATTTCTCAAATCCCCGTCCCTTTCTTACATTTGACTGCAAGCTTGAATTCAGATCGGCCTCCATTCAATCAACAACCTATTGATAGAAAAAAAAAATTCTGTAATGCATTTGACTTAAATGTACATCACAATATGAATGAGAAAATCTTTTTTTAGTGCAAAGCCATCTGTAGGCCTTAAAGTCTCATCAGTCTGTCCTCCAGGTGGAGCTTTGCAGAGGACTCTTGACACAAGCGCAGGAGAAGCTCATCAATGACGCTCCTGTACGACTATGCTCTCTTCTGCCACCTAGTGGACGAGGTGCTGCAGTTCGAAAGAGAGCACCCACAGTTACCCGCGAGCCCACCCCGGTGTCTTGCACATACTGCTGAAGCAGACCGTGTTCCAGAAATGGCTCAGTGTGGAGAGAAAGAGTGAGTGTTAATGCTACAAATTTCAACGTCAAATTTTCAGTTTCTATGATAAATTAAATTTTGTATGTTTTTGCTCTCTAGTGGCTGTGGAAAAAGTGGATGCTATGCTGTCTGCAGAGGGAGCCTCTCAGTATAAAAACATCACTGAAATGAATGAGCTCAAAACACCAGATTGTGTGGAGACCTTTACGACCCTTCTGCTGGTGTCACAGGTATCAATAAAAAAAAAATCACCCGCATATTTGATTTCTAAGGTTAAGATTTGTTTCTAAATCTCTCCAAAATCCATCTCTTAGATCGGTACCGTGCTCTGCTGTGTCCACGGGCTCAGCTCAGTTTCCTGGCTTTGCAGAAGGAGCTGGTTGATAATTTCTGTATCCGCCTCACGCAGGTCATGAAAGAAGAGTCCCGACAGCTGCTGAGCCCTCGTTACTGTGCCATCCTCAATGCTGCCAACTACATCTCTGTTCTCAGTGACTGGGGGGACAATGCTGTAAGTGTTTTTGAGACACACTGAGGCTAACAGGAATTTGTACGAGGGCAGGTGGGTCCAAACCTGAGTTTAGCTCCAATGCTAATTAATCTCACCGGAACCAAAGTAATCAAGGACTTCTGATTCACTAGAAACATGAGTTGTGTTGAAGCTAGTTTGGAGCTAAAAACTGCAGGATACTGGCCCTCCGGGTGCAGGATTGAACACCCCTGTATGAGGGTAATGAGGGAAATGTTGCTTATTTTTACAGTAGCAGTCATTTAGCTTTTTATGATCATTTCCTTGTATTAAAATTTTTTTTTTACAAAACTGCTTAATATTTGAATTCTTCTTGTCCACCTATTTTCCCAAGTCATGTGGTGTAACTAACATGACTATATCTCCAGGTAAATAAATATCCTTAATATTGGCCAACTGATATATTGCCAAGGCCGATATATCAGCTGATATTTGGCATTTTTCAAATATCGGCATCGGCCAATAAGTTTTTCTGCTTGCCGGATGTGTTCGATGTGGGACTTTTATTTTGATGGCACCAAGAAAGGCAGCGGCTGAGTGCACTCAGCTCACTATCCCTCTGGTTCACTGTTGTCATTAACAGTTCTGTCTAATAGAAGTTTGTCTAATAATCGGATAGAACGGATAAACAAAGGAATTAATTAGGGTTGCACGATAACTATCGACTGACAGTAACTGACAAGCTGCACAAATCCACGCTGTTCACTGAAATGAGGAAACTAGGAAATTGGTTAGGATGGTTTCAATCCGAGCAGTGATCTATGGGTAGCTGGAGGCATGGTGACATAGTGGAATTATTGTCAGGGCTGTTTCTGTGCCAGGTTTTGAAGTGTAAGTGTCTGAAATGAATCTGGATTATTTAAAATTATATATATAAAGCGACCAAGCCACTATGTCATTATCCAGCTCTGCATATCCCATGATGCTTTGCCTGAGGGATCACCTGCTCCAGCTGCAGCAGTTGTTGTGTCTTCCTCTGTTTCAGATGTTCTGGCAGGGCCTCTCCGAGAGACTCGACTGCTTCACCTACAAAGACGTCAGTCTCTTGCTTCTGCTTTTTAAATGTTTTTGAAAGAAGTCTCCTATACTCAACAAGGCTACACTTCTATCATCAAAAATACAGCATATATATAGTAATATTCCGAAATGTTATTACAAATACTTTCCTTTTGATCAGTTTGATCATCCTCATTGAATAAAATCATTCATTTCTTTCTTTTTTTTTTGTCTGACTGACCCCAACGTAAAAATGAAGAATGGTTAAAGAAATCAAGTCAGGATTAACCGTACTTAAAATCTGCACACAGTAGTGTGTCAGGTTTTTTTTTGCTTTCATCCTTAGCTGATCCTCTATAACCATTTCAGTGAAGGCGGGGAGGCACAGCTTCAATACGATGTGACCAGAAATCTCTTCCCTCTATTTGGACACTACTGCAAGAGACCTGAAAACTTCTTCAAACAGTAAGTGTGTTGAATCAGAGCTAATATTAAGAAAAACCTGATTCTGCTGTCTCTGTTTCCTCGTCTCAGTGTGAAGGAGGCCTGCATCATCTTAACTCTTAAGGTCGGCCCGGTGTTGCTGTTGTGTGATGTGCATCATCAGCAGCCCAGTCCAGATTCAGCGCTCAGTGAGCTGGGAGTCTATAAGCTGGCCCCCAGTGATGTGCAGAATCAGATCCTACTCAACCTCTGTTCAGCCTGGCTCAACCAATCATAAATTACCCAAAGCAGCATTAACAAAGCATCACCAAGCACTAAAACTCCTGTTATACTTCAGATATGACTGAATGAAATATCCTACATCAGCTGCACTACAGTATTTAAAAATTGAACTGAAGTGAATTGAGAAGAGTATGCTGATGTACAAATGTAAAACTTGGTGGATGGTGAAACTTGCCCATCAACCTCTACACCTGCTGTGTTCAGCAGTGCATGAACAGCCTTTCAGCCTAAATGGAGTAATAAGAGTAAACAAAACTCAATTAACTACAACTTAAATCAAACAGACAAAAAGAGAGGGGTCAAAATAAACCACGGTCACATTTGCTAACAATAATGCACTATGTAAAAACAGCATATGTGTATCCAACACAAAATAAGGTTTGTCTTTAGATAGATAATCAAAATCTACCTGTCTAAACAGATCGCTCTTTGTCCAGCCTGTAGTGCTTCCACTGCGTCTGCAATAGGGCTCATTACTGATAGAGGAACATTATTAACAGCAAAGAGAAGCAGAATCTAAAGAGATCAAATACAACTCTTGCTCAGGAAATACAGAGTTCTGGCATGAAACTGTGATGGCGCAGTCCGATAGGTCTAACTCAGTCTGATAATGACAGTAATGACATCATTATCACATGGCACAAGCTGATTGGTTCTCCTCTGTATCGGTAGCCAATGAGCTCACTGCCCAACATTTAAATATCTGACTAGAGCTTGCTGTAGCAGTGCATGTTGCTTCCGAAACTCTCCACCTTCCCCAGCCTCACCTATATAGATCTGCTATGAGGTGATTCATGTATGCTATATGGGGGTTATTTCATGTATGTTATATTTGCAGCAGCAATATTCTTACATGCTCACAGCAGCATGTTGTGGATGTATTTGCATTAGCAAGTCTCTGTTCTTGTTGATCTATTCTGGCAAAACCAAATACATTAACATTCTCATGTACATTACCATGCCAATCCCTCTGAAAGTTGTCATGATAGAACTGATATTTATTACACAGAGAAGCATTTAATTTAAATAAAGGACAGATAGTTAAAAAAAACTTACTCTAAATAACTAAAAGAAGAAGAAAAAACGTTAAAAAAAGTTAAAATAATTTGTAAAAACATGAAGGTCTGATTACAGTGTTGTCCTCTGACATGGGTCTGTACTGGATGCTCCGTTCTTGCATGTCAGTGCTGGCCCAGGGGTAAAGATCTGACAATGGCTGGTCATGCTGGCAGGAGTTAGGAGAGAGACAACAATAATGATTTTATTTTTTCTATGATCATTTGGTGAAAAAGTAATGCATGTGTGAACAGAAACCTGTATTATATGATGCCTCTGTATTACAGCTGCAGGGGGATCAGAAACAGCCCACTGCTGTCTGTAAGAGGGTTGGTGATGGCTAAAGAAGGTGTGTAACTGGGAGAATCTGAGAGCAGGCTTAGGATCACCAGACATGGACAACAGCTCATCAACAACCTGAACTCCACCTGAATATCAGTCACCATTACATAAAAACATATATACAGTGAAAAGATTTTCAGAGTTTAGATTAATTGTTGAATGAACTGAATAAAAACCCTAGTTTAATAAAGTTATTTTTCCTGATCCTGTAATGTCATGTTTGACATTACAGAATTAGAGGAGAACTTTTATAGTAAAACAACTTAACATAAGCTTTGGATAAGAGTATGGTTAAATGTGGTTAAACACCCAAAATAGGCCTCTAGGTCTTTCTGTGGATCAGATTTTTGCATGGAAATAAGATGTCTGCCCACCAATCCTGCAGACAAAAAAGATCGACCATCTACAGTTAGTGCTGGTTCACAAGAGAAGATGCTAGGTATAAAGATTACGCCCTACTGGTCACCTGTACAGGATATCAGCCTCCAGCAGGCAGTCTCTGTTGCTAGAGGCCTGAGAGATGCTGAGCGCACATTGCAGAACTTCCTGAGCAGATATTAAGGGCCTCCAGGGTTCCTCACCTCCCTCAGAGGAACTTGACAAAGCCTGCAATGCCAAAGGGTGACCTAGAACAGATAGAATCCATATTCATCATAGCAGCATCTGCTAAGCCATTTTTGGAAAGAAATAGCCATGGCATAGCAAAATAATTCGTTTGACATTTGATTCTGTGTAAATGTAATGCTTAAATACATGTTAACAAAATTTCTATATGTTAAGCAGTTGAATTAACACATTTTAGATAACAGCAAAGTTTAAGTCCACATGAATATCTACTTGAGTCAGGCTTCAACAAACATTTTGAGCATAATAATATCAAAAAACCTGTTGCTGCAGTAGTTTCTGTGTGAGCAGATGGAGAGTCTGTCTTCCTGTTCCTCTCAACTCACAATCTCCTAAATAGACACACATCAGCCAACAGAAAGAGTCAAATAGCACTAAATCAAAATCAACTGTCTTAACAAACTACTGACCTGTAGCATGGACGAACTGTCTTCTCTGGGTCTGCCAAGGTGTGTGTTGAGTTGGACACCCTGTAGGAGCAGCAGGGCTTTAGTGTCAGGGTCTCCCCAGGCCTCAGTCTCCTCCAGACCATCTTTCAGTGGCCGAAACGCCTCTGCACTGCTGTCCGCACCTGCACAAACAAGCACAAGTGTTCAAAAAACACCGGATACCAGTTACATCCAGCAACATTTACACCACATTAAACTTTGCAAAGCAGCTAACCAGAGCAGATTGCAGTTAAGGGATATGGCCTACGAGGGAGCGAGCTACCGCCAGCCCATAGTGCAGCCAGAGAAGGAGATCCATGCGTTTTCTCGCTTCCACTTCTTCTGGAACTTCTCCACTATGGAGATCAAGAACAGACTTTGGGTCCCGGGAGCTTGTCTGCAGAGATAAAGACAGAGAGATAAAAGCCTAATGAAACTCATGCAAGACCTGAATGAAGCACTGGATTTATCTCAGTAAATCAGAGGTTGATCATTACCTGATGTGCTTTGGCTCTGGGTCATCTGAAAGCAGAGGAGGGTGGTCCAGGACTCCTGGACAAGGAGGAGCCTCAAAGCAGACACTGACAGATCTGTACTACAATAGTGAGGAAAGATGTTTAGATTTATAATGGATTCAAACATACAGACAAGCATGCATTCCCAGGGACCTACGATGCCATAAAAAGTTTTTGAAAGTTTCATAGGCTTCTTATTTGACTAAAAAAAACTGTAATATTGCTAAATATTATTACAATTTAAAATAACTGCTTTCCATTTTAATATGTAATTTATTCCTTTGATGACAAAGCTGACTTTTTAGATGCCACTACTCCTGCTGCTGCTGGAAATCCTGATGCATTTTTTTAGGATTTTTCAGTGAATTTAAAGTTCAAAACAACACTTATTTGGAACATTATAAAAGTCTTTACTCATATTTTCTGAATAAATTAATGCATCCTTACTGAATAAAACTACTAGTTTCTTAAAAAAAAAAAAAAAAAACACTGATCCCAAGCTTTGTAACAATATAGTGTTCATACAGACACCCACACAACTTCACAAACATGCATCATTCCTCTTGATTTAAGTTTCTGTACTACCTGGCAGACATTCTGACCTGGTGCATGTTGATATTGGACATTAACAGTCTGATCTCCACTGCAAGCTCCATTTCTTCAGGATCGGTGTTCAGAGGATGTGGAGTAAAGAGCTCTAGACTAACCAGAGCTTGTGCTTCTTTAAAAAGTATGGTCTGAAAGGGGCAATAAAGAGACATTATGTTCACTTTGTCCTTAATGTTCTTGGCATTCAGCAGATGCATTTATATTTGTGTTTATAACTTTATACTTTACAGCTATTAATGCTATAGGGTCAAACAATGTTAAAATGCTTTTATAGGCCTAGATCTGGAAGAACAATTTAACAGAAATGAAATCTGGAAAGCTTTAACAGTAAAATGGAGCACCTTGAATTCTCCTAATGTGAGTTTCCTGGCACTGAGCTGAGACCCTTGGACTCGTCACTGCTGGAGACATCAGGCAAACAGGAAGTGCTAGAGCGTTTCTCCTGAGATTCGGATAACTCTGTGGGTTAAAGAAAATAATTCAGTAATGTGTTATGGAGATTTATTATCTGTATAATAAATCAGTCAAAACAAGTCAGTGGCTCAGGCAAAATGAGATTAACTCTGGCCATCAGGAGTCACCTGGTCAATTTTTGCCATAAAGATCCTTGATCTCTTTACAATGCATACTGTTAACCACTTCCTCTATAACCAAAGTAAGAGATCACACAAAACATTAAGCTTTTTACAAACAGTACAGTATTTTCTCAATGACTTGATGTACATGTATAAAAACAGGTAAACTAGAAGATTGGAAGGATCCAACAGCGGTTTACCTTCATTAAATATTTCCTTTGGCTGTGGGATTCAATGTGAATTTTTCAGTGTCACATGCTGCTTCAAAAATCTTTCTAATATGCTGACTTGGTACAGCATTAGAAATTAACTGCTGTATTGCTTTTGTAAACTGAGTATTTTTTAAATTGTTTATGCTGCTTTACCCAAGATTGTTTCTCCGCTCTGTGGTGGCTTGCATGAGGTACAGGCATTTCCATGCTAATTGTGAGACTGCTGAGTTCTTTAAATGCCTGAATGAAGGCCCCCAAATCTGTCAAACCACATGGAAAGAACCTATATGTGGATATATGCGCATATATGAAACCTATATGCAGTGTATATGCACATATATGCTGCATATACATATATGATAATATATATGCTACATATGCGCATATATGCTGCATATATGCATATATATGCGTATATATGCTGCATATATGCGTATATATGCCACATATAGGCAAAATTGAGGTGCTCATATCCCATTTTTGACTGTCATACAAGATGCATAGCTCATATTTTCTATTATTTCTGCAACAGAGATAGACTTAAAACGGAGAAGACATGGATTTGCTGATAAACCTTGCGCGTGGTACACAAGCGAACACAAGCGAATACATTTATTAATCCGTGTTAATGTTAGCGTTCAGTGTTTGTTCATGTTTTTGTTGCTGTTACGTGATGTAGTGGTGTTTGACTAGGGGCGAGACGTGGGCTGATGACGCCATATTTTCAGAAAATGTACGGATTCGCCATCCGGACGAAACGCAAGGGCGGCGTTTTCAAATATATCCACTCTGGGACCCGGTTTCAAAACATCGGGTTCACTCTTCCAAAACGCCAGATCCGTGTGGACGAAAATGCCTATCCGCTAAAAAATGTGTGCGCGAAAAAAAAAGGAAAAAATAAAAATCTAGGACACCCTATCAAACGTCATTGGATAGTGCAGGAAGGAAGAGGATGATGAGGCGCGTTATGACAGACCTTCAAAGAATAATAAAGATTTACAACAGTCGTTAAAAAAAATCTGTTTTTTGTTCTTGTACTATTTGATTGTTTTTGTAAATACATAATTTACATTTCTATATTTTGGACTTTTATTTATGTTGCTTAGCAGGTTTTTGTCTTATTTTTGTTCTTGTACTAGATTTTTTGTTTTGTACTATTTGATTGATCTTGAGTAAAGAAATAATTTACATTTCTAGATTTTGGAATTTTTTTTATGTTGCCTAGCACCTATGGATTTTAATTTTACTATTAGTGAACATATAGGTGCATATATATGTGCATATATGTACCTATATACGTATATGTATGCACATATATATGTGTGCATATATGTACATATGTGTAAATATATGTGTGCATATATGTACATATAATATAGGAAAACGGCCAATTTTGTATGTCACATATATTCAAAACCTATATGTTTTTATAGGTTTTTTCCATGTGGGAATACCTTTACCTGTAACTGCGGAGCGTATGATCTTATTAAACTCTTAGTGTTGACATGGGTGCTGCTTGTCATAATTTCCTCATTAGCGGAGTTCCAAAAACTGCTTTTTCAACTCTATGAAAAGTGATTCAGTTTTCATATTGAAGAGTTTACCAGAGAGAAGGCAGCACTTTGTGCGCTGATCGATGTTGGAAGTCAGGATGTGCCTGTTATTAGAGGGGAAATAATACTGCTGTAATGAACAGTCACAAATATGCTTTATGGTTTCTCACTTACTGTGCAATCTTGGCTAAAAGCGAAGCTCCATGAACATAGGGCCATAAGCCGTGGGGTTTCCAGAGAGGAGCTGCTGCCCCATGAGTCACCATCTCAAGATTCCAGAACTCCAGAGCTTTGAAGAGCACAGTCCAAAGCCTTACTCTAGAAAGAGTGTGTGGATCTAGACACAAACATAAACACATATTGATAAAAAAAATACTTTTCTTGTCCTTATATGGTGTGAAATCAAAACATCTGATTACCTACATTGCTGTTCAAATGCTTGTGGTCAGTAAGATTTAATTTACAGAAAGTAATAGTTTCATTTGGCAAAGATGCATTAAATTGACCAGTAAATTATAAAGCATAAACGTAACACGTTATGGTCTTTAGAAAAAATGTATACATTTTGGGTTATTATATATGACCCAAATATGACATGCAAAATACAAAATGGTAAATTAATCAGGTAATATATAGAATTGTATCTGCAAGTTTCTTGGGCTCTGGGTCAGTGATCATAATCTGACCTCCTCCACAGGGAAACAGTAACTGTCTGCTTGCATAATTCCTGCATGTTACCTATGGACGTCAGTTACAAAATATAGAAATTTTTCCAACTCTAATGGACACAGAACTGGAATATCCATTCTAAAGGTTTGCACTGAACAGGCTGTGAACTCAATTTTAAGCAGCTCTTATGGGGCTCATTGATCTCCTGAAGAAGCATCATTCCCAGCTCATAACCTAAACAATATAAAACATAACATTAAGTGGATGCCTATTTTGCACGACACATAATAAAGCTTGAACAATTTACCTGAGCTATGTGGGCCCAGCTTGTTTGTAGTGGTAGAGGCAGGGAGGCAAGTAGAGACCTGGTGGTCTTTCCAATGGCACCCCCCACAATTTTACCCTGAGCTTTAAAAAGCAGCCACTGCAAAAATGTACTTCTTATCAGGTTCTAACCCATCTACATGAAGTAAATGTTCACCTCTGGCAGGAATCTGGTTGAAACACAAATTTCACTTAAGGTACAAACAGTTCAGTATGAACAAATAATTCGGACATTAAAAATGTAACGTAATATGATATTTCAAAACTCCTTGAACCCACCGTATCTCAAGTTCCACACAAGCAACAGTCTTTAAGTTCTGAAGTTCAAAAATCCACTTTGTTAAAAAAAAAAAATCATTTGGTGGTCTTTTAAAAAAAAAAATTATGAGTGAATCAAATTATGTGATTAGTACCAGCTTGACCATCAAAAGCAGCATCTTTCATGATGAATTTAACCCTTCGAGTGGACATCAAACATTCCACATCCTCCATAATCCTCAGTTCCAGCTCATACTTCCTAAATGCACGTCCTTCCATGTTCTGTGAACAGTACAAGAAAAAAAAATCCACTGCAATCTAACTCTTTCCTGAGAGACACAAAACAAAGTCTCTTTAATCTCAAATAAGTGTAAAGGAAAATAAATGGCAAATTAAATCCAAGCACTCACCAGCAACAGCTGTGTCAAAGAGAGAGGAGGAAGGAGTGACTGCATTTAAAGAGGGAGACAGGCTCTCATCAAAAGTGTGATCAGAATCACCAAAACCTGCGAAAGAAAGGATATTTAAAGGTCTGTTTACAACAATAACTATATTAGCTTGACACCAAATGCACAATAATGTTCTATTTATCATAAGCACACACAGCAGTTTTGTGGTCTGTATAAATGCTTAAATTCAACAGCTGGGAAAAAAACGCTATTATTCATCTGTGTTTTGTTATTGTTATAGTAGGGGTGCGAACTCCATTGTTGTCGTAGTATTTAAAAAATTAAGTATAAAATAAAGTGTGGCCCTCCAATGCAGGAAGTTGGCAGTCAACAGTGGAACAGCGGTCTTTAGGCATGTGCATGCCCATATAAGTACTCTAAAACCTGAACAAAGAAAAACCAAAATATAAAAAAAATATATGTTTTGTGAAAAATACAAACAAGTAAATACATAAAGACATTGAGTACTTGCTCCAAAGATGAAGGAATTTAATTCAAAGAAATGTAATAGGTTGTCAATTACAATTTTAAGCAAGTAGGCTATCTTGTTGTTTTATGTATCTACCAACATATTCACTAATATTATTTTTATTATTATGTGCACTTTTTTTTACTCTTTTCACCTCATTTACGTTTTTCTATATGTATGTATATTTGTATTGCATAACATCCTGAGGCAGGGGGATATGGGAATATAACAGTGGATATGTAAATAAACTACACTTACGTTCAAACGTTTAGGGTTGCTTAATCTTTTCAAGTTTTCTAAACTTAACTTTCTTATGCTTGCCAAGGCTACATTTATTTTTTTTATCAAAAACACTACAGTATTATTATCATATAAAATAATTGTTTTATATTCGTAAACTATACGTTCTTTTGAAACGTATTCCTGAATTATCAGCTGCCATTACTAAAGGTTTCAGGATCACGTGATTCTTCAGAACTCATTCTAATATTTTGATTATCTTTGTTGAAAAAGCTGTGCTGCTTAATATCATATAATGTCAGTCTTCTTTTTCTTTTCTTTTTTAGATGCATTAAAATGCACTTTATACCAAAAATGCCATATTTTATCATGCACGTTTTCTTTTTTCCATGTTTCCTGTTTTATTTATTTATTTTCTTGGTTGTTAGATGTAAAGTATAATTATATGCAATACGTTTTCCCTAAAACACAATAAATAAAAAACGAACAACTTTAAACTTTGTCCGTTTAACAGTTTTTCACTCAACTGTTTATTTTTTACCAATCTGGCATCTACTGGCCATTCAGTAATGACGAATCTACTGCAATATATGTATCTTAGCAAATATCGATACATAGTATATAGTAATGTATTATACTTAATAATATAAAATAATAATTATTTATATTTCATTTATTATTATGTTATTTAAATTTACGACAATACTACACGACGAATCTGCGCCCTCGAAACTCAAGTCTGACATGTTACATGTGGAGCTCATGTTTATATCGAGAAGGACAGACGACTGGAACCTCAAGGTTTGTGACATTTAAACGTTTTGTAAATGTAATATTGAGTTCATATTACAAAGCCTGTATTTGCACCGACCAAAGGCTCTATTATAAACAGACATTTTTTCGAAGAGCTATCTTTGCTAACGTTACCTTCCATAGAAGGCTGTTTCATATGGGATGTGATAAATGCATATTAAGTGTCCATTCAAAATCCCTTATATGTCTTAATTTATTTTGTTTGTTTATTCGTTTTCAATATAACAAAAATCAAGGTAAAATTAGCAGTATCAAAAATAGTTTTTACTTTATAGTGTTATTTTATTTATATACTTTTATACCGATGATTATATGTTGAATATTTATAAACTAACGATTTTTTAGTTTTCAAATATTCTTCATTTGTAGATCTGAATAATCCATGATGAATACACTATGAATATCAACAGATTGTGATCCTGTTTCTGTAGATCTGCCTGCTGAGTTGAGGCTCAATCCCTAAATAAACACACCAGACTTCTCACTTGTAAATGGCAACATGTCCGTCTGCAGGAATACAGTTCTCCAGGATTCAGAGCCTTGAACGTGATTGCTCCACTCACTCTTCATCAGTTATTCTGAGGATGTTGAGACTCGGCCGCCTCGGAGGACTGGACTGTCATTTGATGTCACAGAGCATCCTACGGTCAACAACCAGAGAAACAAATAACCTTACACATCACATCCCAAAAGCCTCATTCCTCTCATGCAGATCTCTCAAAAAGATACAGATGTACCATATTAGAACCTCAGCTCAAGGTGTTGCTCCACCACACTGCCATATACCACGATTACTTGGAAAACAAATAACTTTTTACTCTCAAGACTCCTCTAAAAGGCCAAACCCAGGCTCATCAGCGGGGATCAAACTGCATACACGCTTAGTGGTGACGCTGCTTTTCGGAGGTGTCGTTATTGGTACCTGGTGGTATGTTTATCAGGAGAAACAAAAGAAGATCCAGATGCAAAGACTGGAGCAGTTGAGAAAAGTGGCAGTCGGACAGGGAGACTTCAGTCTGTTAGATCACACAGGACAGCGAAGGACCAAACGTGACTTCTTGGGCCATTGGGTGCTCTTATATTTCGGCTTCACCCACTGTCCAGACATCTGCCCAGACGAGCTGGATAAAATGACCAGTGTGGTGCGTATTCTTGATGACGACCCAAGCCTGCCCTCTGTCCAGCCAGTATTTATCACCGTTGACCCTGAGAGAGATGATGTGTCTGCTATGGCAAAGTACGTGAAAGATTTTCACCCCCGGCTGATTGGATTGACGGGAACTGCGGAGGAAGTGAAGCAGGCAGGACGCGATTATAGGGTATATGCCAGTGCTGGGCCTAAAGATGAGGATGGGGGATTATATTGTGGACCACACCATCATCATCTACCTGGTTAATCCAGACGGACTCTTCCTGGACTACTACAATAGAATGAAAAGCGATGTTCAGATTGCTGAGAGTATACGTAATCATATGAAAGACTATGTTAAATTATTTCCAGATTAATCTAAATGGGGGGAAAATGTTTGCACAATAAAGCTGTATTTCAAGTTAAACTGAAACTATTATCTTTTTGTAATTAAAATTAGGCTGAAATATTATATTGAAAATTTAACACTTGAAAATCTGTAAAATGATGAAAACTAATGGAAATAAGTTTAAATACTAATTTGACTCAAATTAAAACTACACAGAACAATTTTTGTGACAAAAGCATATAAAATTACTCAAATAAAAAGAAAGTATATCTATAAAAATATAAACCATGAATTAATATCTACATAATTAAAAGATTGGTAGAGGGAAGGTTCTTTTTCTGATTTAAACTCAGTTTGTGCAGTTGATTAAATCTGTACAGTACATATAAAGAATCTTATTTATCTAAACTATAAATCCAGAAGCAGTTCTCATATACCTCACTGCTACTAAATGTTAGATGCACATGCAATTTACTTACATCACACAAAATGACTTTTTAAATAGTGCAGCACTCTTTTATTTTTGTGTCTTCTGTAATTCTATAAAAATTGGTATAGAAACTGTACAGACATGCAGTTTACATAGAGATGAAAATAGGAGGGAAATGTCACCATCATCTTAAAATCTCAAAGAATGCATAGAAAAATACTTTTTAAAAACTTTTTTTTTCATAATTTTAGCCAATGAAATATGACATATTAGCTTCTTAAAATGCAAAGCCAATCTCAAACACAGGTTATTTCTTCACCTGTTATTTCTTTTATTTTATTCAGCATATGTAAAGGCCAAACTGAAATCTTAAGTACCGTGCTGGATATAAGAATACAGGAATTAGCAGACAAAAAAGAAAAAACTTTTTGAAATGTTGAGCAATTGAGATGATGAGCAATAAACAAACATAAAGGGTCAAGGTATATCTGTAGCAGATGGTGCGTTGTAGGTTTTGAGACGTTCATGAGCCCTCTGTGTAGTCAGTAACGTGAGCTCCATAGTATCTACGCTCTCTTCAAGCCCATCTCTCTTGTCAATCTCCACTGTGTAATCATTGGCCTGTAATACAAAAGTAGCGTCAGGTGACATTTTTTTTTAGAAGGTTATGTTGTTTTAACTTAAATGTCGCAAGTATCGATACAAATCTCAGTAAAGAAATAGAAGTTGCTTAAAATGCCACAGACAACCTTTCTGGTAATGCATACCGTATTTTCCGGACTATAAGTCGCACTTTTTTTCATAGTTTGGCTGGTCCTGCTACTTATAGTCAGGTGCGACTTATTTATCCAAATTAATTTGACATGAACTGAGAGAAATGAACCAAGAGAAATGAACCAATAGAATACATTACCGTCTCCAGCCGCGAGAGGGCGCTCTAATGCTGCTCGGTGCTCCTGTAGTCTACATACACTGAAGACATAGAGTGCCCTCACGCGGCTGTAGACGGTAATGTTTTCTCTTGGTTCTTAATAAATGTGACTTATATATGTTTTTTTCCTCATCGTGACGTATTTTTGGACTGATGCGACTTATACGAGGGTGCGACTTATAGTCCGAAAAATACTGTAACTATACTCTAAGCCTCAGGTAGAAAGTACCAGCAGTCATTGCTTTTAATACCCACCAGCTGTAGTGCAGCCAGCATGTATCTGCAGACTTCTGTGTTCTCCTTGCCTTTTACGACAAAGGCAAATGATTTTTTCACACCCACGCTACAGAGTGATTGGACAATTCTGTCTCCATACTCATGTATGTCAAAAACTGGATGGGTCTCCTGTGCACAAAATATTTCAGACATTCATTAAATGGGGATAAATGGTCACCAATTGTTTAATTCACTATTGAATATTTTACCACAGAAACCTTGCAAGGCTCAGCCCACATTACCTGAGCAGCAAGATGAGGGTTGATTCCATCCTCCCACTCTTTGACTCTCCGAGACAACGCAGTCTCCTGCGCATACTTCTGAGAGTTCACCAGAAACAGGTCCTACATACAGAGAAAGTTTAGAAAGAATAAACTACCACTGTGCAATTCATTTCTCTAGAAATCGATCTTAAGCTTTCATACCACACTCTTCTTGACCAGATCTTCATAACTCATCCGGCTCATATGCAAGTCATGGAAAATTTGCTCCTGTTCACTAAGTTGCTCCGCGGGTTCAAGATCATCAACCAACTTGTCATGTTCCTCATCCGAAAAGTCCTCACCTGAAAGAAATTGAGGGAATAACCACAAAATATTTATGTCTGGTGCATTTTAAACAATGGTTCTGGGCAAATAATGGTGTAGGGGAAAAAGTCTAGGGCTGGATTATTTTTAGTGTGTGCATCTCACCCTCTTCGTCTGGATGCCGGACAACCTCGACCTGGTCCTCAATATTTTCTGGTTCCAAGTAAGTTTTCTTTAACTCCTCATCAGAGACAAAAACACCCTAAAACAGAAAATACCTCCGGTAACATGACACATCACAAATACACTACTGTTCAAAGTTTAGAAACGGTAAGATTTATGTTTTTAAAAGAAGTCTCTTATCCTCAGCAAGATATTTATTTAATTTAGAAAATACAGTAATATTGTGAAATTTGATCACATTCAATTTGATATTAATATATAAATTAAAATGTAATCTATTCCTATAATGCTAAAGCCAAAATGTGATTGCTCCAGTCTTCCGTGTCACTTGATACTACATTTACATTCAGTCTTTTAGCAGATGCTTTTATCCAAACCTACAAAAGAGCAATAATATGTAAATATGCTGTGACAAGTCTCGGTTAGCCTTGCACAGTACACGTAGCAAGGCTTTTTTAATATAAATAAAAAGAAAACAAGTAGCTTGAATAGAAAAAGAATAGGAATGCTAGCGAGGGAGGGTCTAGAGAGAATAGATCCTGCTGATTTGTTTAATTAACAGAAGGTTCAAAAGAACAGCATTCATTTGAAATATAAATCTTTTGTAACATTACTGTCACAAATTCTTGCTGTCAAAAGAACCCAAACGTTTTGAATGATATATCACACTACTCAAAATTGTACTTACCCTTTTCCTGAGGATCTGCTTCTGTGCTTTCAGACGCTGACCCATCTTACTCACAAAGATGTAATTAAGGTCTACAATAAGAAAAACAAAAAACTCAATTTGTATACATTTCAACCACTTCTTAGAGAAAATGTATATATATTTAAATTACCAGGATGAGTAGGTCCATTCTTAAGCTTGCGGTCTGCAGTCTCAACTGTAAAATAAAAAAAAATACTCTAATTCATCCAAACAGTTATCCCATCCATTCCTTTTCAAATAACAGCCTGATAACAACTTACAGGCTTTAGAGAACCAGCTCCCAAAGTCCTGAAGTTTTGAAGGACCCTTCCTCTTCCTCTTCCCAGACTCTTCAAGACCAGCAGGCACTTTATAACACTTCCCTATAGAGCAGAGAAGAAAAGAAAAGTTCAACTGCAAAAAGCCACTATAAAATAATGTAATTAGTTATTTTATTGGAAGAACATCAGATTGAGCACACACCTGTTTTGAGAGGTTTGTCCTCCCCAAATGCAGCATATGAATCATGGCATTTCCAAGGGTCCACAATTTCCTGGAATATGCACATGCAATTGAATACTTTTACAAGGACATGATTACAGAATGCATAACAAACATAACATACCAAGATCATATTGATATTTTAACATGTACTACATGTGAATGTTGTTTACATGATTGATTTAGTGTAAGTGTGAAGAATCTATACCTTGAGCTGCTTGGGTTCCTCTGGAACTGGCTGTACTGTAGGTCTCGGTCTTAACATCCTCCTCTCACTGGGGGCCTAGATCATTTAAAAAAGGGAAAACTTTAATAATTACATTCAACAGATCTTTTTCCAAATGCCAAATATATCAATTGTTAATCACCTGATGTCTTTCCACCCACTCTTCAGACTCCACCTGCATCCCATGATCTTCCAGTGGAGGAAGAACCTTCGCACCATCGTCGTCTTCATCGTAACCACCGTTAACCTCAGCGACACCCTCTGGACCCCAGATGACAACGATAAGACAAAAACAAAGCAGATCAGTGTGCAGATTAGTCTTGAATTAATAATAAGGTTCAGGTTTAATTCTGGGTCGGTAAGATTTTGGATAAATTTGTTTGAAATAAGTCTCATATGCTCACAAAGGCATTTATTTGATTAAAAGTACATAAAAAAAACACTAATACTATGAAATATTATTACAACTTAAAAAGTGTTTTCTATTTTACTGTATTATAACATTTTAAATTTTAAAATGTTTTTCTGTGATGGCAAAGCTGATTTGTCTCCAGTGTCACAAGATCCTTAATAAATCATTATAACATGCTGATTTGGTGCCAAATAATAATTTCTTCTTGTTATTTTGAAAGCTGTGGTGCTGCTTCATATTTTTTGAGGAAATTGTAATATATTTTTCAGGATTCTTTGATGACCATACAGTGACTTTTTAATCAATTTGTAATAATCTGATCTAGTGCAAGTTCTCGGTTGTGAAACTTTCAAAAACATCTGTGTAGATTGTCACACGAGAAGCCTGTGTACTCACCATTATCTAAAGGCAGAGGTTCATGTACAGAGAAGTTGTGCTGGATTTCTGCGACCTCCTTGAGGAAGTGAGTGTGGGAAGAGCCCAGACGCATCAATCCGGATTCATCCATGGTGAAATGATTCATTCGAAAATCCTTACAGCTGCCAAGAAGCTCCCCTTTAAGGCTAGAGGATAAAAATTAAGCAATTTGGTAAAGCATTTTTAGCTCTTTGCAAGTATGAACTTAATTTCCAGCAACTTGTCACTTGTTCAGATAATATTCTCCTGGAGAGCATGAGACTGGACTGCTATTTTTGGACTCTAGCACCAATATGATTACAGAAGGAACAGTGTGCCACTATTTTCTTTGTTTGTGTGGGTCTTTACCTGAGAAGGGGGTATTTCTGTTTCTCAAGTGATTCTACAGGAATGAGAGATTCAGGAGGGATACGAATTATCTTCACTGGCTAAAAAAAATTAAAAAAATTAGTCCCCACAAAAAAATAAAAATAAAAAAGACAAACCAAAACTCACATGCTATACAACTTGTCTGCAGAGCATTAAAAAAAAAAAAAAAAACAGTAATATTTGTCAATATCAACATTTTTCCTAATTTCTCAAAATTTTTCCTAGTCAAAGACACAAACACATTAGTATGGATGCCTAGTATACACATTATAAATTGTAGAAACAAAAAGTATGATGAAGTGAAGCACAACCCACCTCTGTTGGATCTTTCATCGTTATATTCTGAGAGTTGACGTTCTCATCCTGCTCAATCTCATCAAACTGCATCAAAATACTCAATTACTTACACAGATATTTAAAAACCGAAATCTTTGTTTAAATTAATAAGCACTATTGCTCATTTAGGCACCTCACAATCATCTCCTTCATTGCCTGAAGGGTTTTTTTCCTGGTTACCGTCTGACGAAGAACCTTGTTGGTCACGTCTGTGGAAACAGGGACAAACAGCATGACAACACACCAAATGCCGATTCAACAGAATAAGCAGAATATGAAGGTCCAGGACAATAACACTTACTTTTTGTTTTTGTTAGAGATGTAATCTAATGTTTGAAACACCAGAGTGTGAAGGAGCTCGACCTAAACATTCAGAACAGATCATTTTGTAAAGAAAGTCTTTTGCCATAATAAATGTAACGAGGTGACATATTATAGGATTAGTTCCCACAAAAATTTTATTTTATATGATGTAGGTGGTTTTATTTCTTCGTCTAGTAGATTTTGAGATTCACTTGCTCACCAATGGATCCTCTGCAGTGAATGGGTGCCGTCAAAATTAGAGTTTAAACAGCTGATAAAAGCATTACAATAACCCACAAATAATCCACACGACTTCAGTCCATAAATAAATGCCTACTGAAGTGAAAAGCTGTGTGCTACAGATAAACAAATCATCCATCAAGGCATTTTAATACCACCTCCAGTGAGAAATAATAAAATAATGCCAATGCAATAATAAAATAATGCCACCTCTTGTAAGAAATAATAAAATAATGCCAATGCAATAATAAAATTATGCCACCTCTAGAGAGAAATAATAAAATAATGCTAATGCAGTAATAAAATAATGCCACCTCTAGTGAGAAATAATAAAATAATGCAAATGCAATAATAAAATGATGCCACCTCTAGAGAGAAATAATAAAATAATGTTAATGCAATAATAAAATAATGCCACCTCCAGTGAGAAAGTGGCTTGCTCAGTGCATATGTCTCTCCTGATTCAGACTAGATGACTTTTTTTTAATAGAGAAAGCAGTATAATGTACAAACATGCATATTTGTGCATCTCAAGATGTGAACTAACGGCCTGAAATTGTGTAAATTACTTGTGGATTATTGTGATCGTTTTATGAGCTGCTTGGATTCTCAATGACGGTTAAGACTCTAATATGAATTATAAATGTATTTATTTCTGCCACGCATAAAACTTTTTAATAAAATATCAAAAAGTAAATAAATTAAATAATATTTTAACTTTACTGAAAATCACTAAATCTATATATCAGTGTAACTAATCACTGTAGCACACACATAAAACATCAAATGTTTTACCTTTCTGCCATAGATGCATGTGGATCCTTGGATTAAAAGTGCAGCCTCTGCAAAGTTCATCATGGTTTTCCCACCATCGAATGAAATGGTCATCTGGTCCAGCTGTGAACACAGACAACATACTTAGGCTAGAAAATGAAGCTTTAAATGAATGAAGGTGCTTCTTGATCAGTCTGTCTGTGTTTCTCACCTCCTCAAGATACTCTCCGAGCTGGCTGGCCAGGTCAATGTCCCAGTTCTTGGTGAGGTCTCGCAGGGGCTGCAGCAGATGGGCATATCTCGTCTCCGCAGAGTCCATGACCATGTATTTACAAAAATACTCTGCAAATAATCTTTCAAATTAATCACCATTCACCAAATATATTAATAATGATATAAAACAAGACTGCTTCATTTTGAAAAGAAGACAATGGCATGTTGTATTTGATTTAATAAGCTCTGTTTCACTATGTTACTGCTCTTTAGAGTCAAAGACAGAAATCCAGTTAACGTTACACATGAAAAAAACAATTATGTCGTTAGGGAATCACAGTAACGTTAAGTGTAAACATGACATTTGCTATCTGTCTAGTAACTACAAGCATAATAAATATATCTGTATATAAACATTACCATTAAATGTAAGGTGGTTTTATAACCAGTCGTAATCGCTGTTAAACTGTAAGATATGTTTAATTTAAACCGGTTAAACAACAGTAACGGTTTAACAACATTGAAGCGCCGCGCGACGCTCATATATAAATTACATGTCAATACGCTCACCTTTAGTATGCGAATAAGCAACGGTTGCTGGGTAAAAATAATCTCTTGATTGCGTATTTCGAAAAACGTACAGGTTCTGTCTCTAAATTTAGCAAAAAAAAGAGTAAAAATTTAAATCTACTCTTTGAGGAAACTCGGCACGTACGTCATTTTTGTTTTTGCCGCCTGCGTGACGTCACATCGGAGTCACTAGGCATCTAGTGAACCGCTGCCCACTTTCGGCCTGGAGGAGGATCGTCGCAATCATATGTCTATATACAGGTACATACACGTATATACATATATGGTCTGTACAGGTACTGGTCGAATAATTAGAATATCATCAAAAAGTTGATTTATTTCACTAATTCCATTCAAAAAGTGAAAATTGTATATTATATCCATTCATTACACACAGACTGATATATTTCAAATGTTTATTACTTTTCATTTTGATGATTATAACTGACAACTAAGGAAAATCCCAAATTCAGTATCTCAGAAAATTTGAATATTGTGAAAAGGTTCAATATTGAAGACACCTGGTGCCACACTCTTATCATCTAATTAACTCAAAACACCTGCAGAGGCCTTTAAATGGTCTCTCAGTCTAGTTCTGTAGGCTACACAATCATCGGGAAGACTGCTGACTTGACAGTTGTCCAAAAGACACCATTGACACCTTGCACAAGGAGGGCAAGACACAAAAGGTCATTGCAAAAGAAGCTGGCTGTTCACCGAGCTCTGTGTCCAAGCACATTAATAGAGAGGCGAAGGGAAGAAAAAGATGTGGTAGAAAAAAGTGTACAAGCAATAGGGATATCCGCACCATGGAGAGGATTGTGAAACAAAACCCATTCAAAAATGTGGGGGAGATTCACAAAGAGTGGATTGCAGCTGGAGTCTCTAGGTCGTCCTCAGACGAGCCTTCCATCGTTGCCTCCAGTCATCCTGATTCTCCATGCATCTGGCCAGTTCATTGGTGCTCTGGGCTCCTGCATCCCTCTTGAGTATGTCCACGTAAGTTAGCGTGGGACGTCCTCTTGACCGATGGCCATGTGTTGGTTCCCATAGCACCAGCTTGCTGGCTGGCAGCTCTCGATGCCTTCGGCAATGTCCTGCAAGTCTCATTCTCCTCACAGCAATCTTATTGCTCACTCTTGGTACTCCCTCATACAGGATTTTGTTGGTTACATGCTCACTCTTGCTGATGTTAAGCACTGCACGTAGCATCCTGGTGTAGCACCCGTCCAGGGACTTCTCTAAGGTTGGATTCAGGGTCCAGCATTCACTGCCATAGAGGAGAACGGACTCTACCGTCGCGTAGAAGAAGCTGAGTTTGATTTGGCGGGAAAGGTTGTAGTTCCATACACTGTTCATGCCATTCAGGGCCCTCCATGCAAGTGCCTTCCTCACTTTTAGATCTTGCTCAGTTGAGTTGACCCATGCACCCAGGTATTTGAAGTCCTCAACTTCTTTCAGCACAGTGTCTCCTGCTGTTATCAGAGGTTGATGATCTGGTGGAACGTTGTAGGTCATGACCTCAGTTTTCTTTGCATTTATCCTAAGGCCAACCTTGGTGCACTCTAGCTCTACCCTGTGTAGTAGTTCCTGTGCTTGTTCCATGTTGTCGGAGAGCAGACTGATGTCATCTGCATAGTCAAGGTCTGTCAAGACTACTGCCGGGTGTCGACTTGACTTCCTTGGTGTCAGCGTGAAGCCAAGTTCCTGCTCTCGCCCACTGATTGCCTTCTTGAGCGCATAATCAAGGACTATGATGAAGAGGAAGGGGGCTAGTGTGTCCCCTTGCATAACTCCAGCCAGGATGTCAAACTCCTCACTGTTGCCATCTGGGGTCACCACCCTGGCCCTTGTTCCTGAGTACATGGACTCTATTGCCCGGAGTAGGTTTGGAGGAATTCTGTATGCCTTCAGGATCTTCACCATCGTACCTCTGTGAATCGAATCAAATGCCTTTTTGAAGTCTATGAAACATAGGACTGCAGTCAGGTTGTCCTTCCTCACCTCCTCTATCAATCTCCTGAGTGCCAAGATCTGGGCTGTAGCAGTTCGCCCTTCTCGAAAGCCGTTCTGATTTACTCTCAGATGAGGGTCGATTGCTTGCCGCACCCTGTTCAGAATCATGCGGTTGTAGATTTTCGCAATACTACAGGTCAGGCTGATGCCTCGGTAGTTGTCCGGCTTCGAGAGGTCTCCGGATTTGGGCACTGGCACGATGTTTGATAGAGACCACATATCAGGCAGCCGATTGTGCAGCAGAGCAAGGTTGCAGAACTCTAGAATGATGTCATCAAAGTCACAGTTCTTCAGCACCTCTGGGGGTATGCCATCCAGACCAGCACTTTTTCCCTCTCTTACTGTGGCTTTTGCTCTGACGAGCTCACCGAGTGTGAAGGGACCATCGTTGATGTTCAGGTTTGGGAGGTCTGATGGTATTTCCTCTTCCTCAGCTGCGTCTGCTGTTTCCCCCAGCAGCCTTTTGAAGTGGCTTGACCAGGTCATCACCCTCTCCTCTGGGCTGTGTCCCTTCACCTGTCCCTCCTTTGTCCTCTTCCGCCCCGTCATTTCATTGATGACCCTCCAGGCCTCCCCATACTGCTGTTCCCCTTGCGCCGCCTGCACCCTCCGCACTTTTTCCATCAGTTCTTCCACTTTAACTTTCAGTCAGTGCTTCAAGAACCACTACGCACAGACGTATGCAAGACATTTCAGCGGTTTCAGCTGTCGCATTCCTTGTGTCAAGCCACTCTTGAACAACAGACAGCGTCAGAAGTGTCTATTGGACAAAAAAGCAAATTGACTGCTGCTGAGTGGTCCAAAGTTATGTTTTCTGATGAAAGTAAATTTTGCATTTCCTTTGGATATCAGGGTCCCAGAGTCTGGAGGAAGAGAGGAGAGGCACACAATCCACGTGGCTTGAGGTCCAGTGTAAAATTTCCACCTTCAGTGATGGTTTGGGGTGGCATGTCATCTGCTGGTGTTGGTCCACTCTGTTTTCCAACGCAGCCGTAAACCAGGAAGTTTTAGAGCACTTCATGCTTCCTTTTGCTGACCAACTTTATGGAGATGTCGATTTCATTGTCCAATAGGACTTGGCACCTGCACACAGTGCCAAAGCTACCAGTACCTGGTTTAAGGACCATGGTATCCCTGTTCTTAATCGGCCAGCAAACTCGCCTGACCTTAAACCCATAGAAAATCTATGGGGTATTGTGAAGAGTAAGATGTGATATGCCAGACCCAAGAATGCAGAAGAGTTGAAGGCCACTAGAGCAACCTGGGCTCTCATAACACCTGAGCAGTGCCACAGACTGATCGACTCCATGCCACGCCGCATTGCTGCAGTAATTCAGGCAAAAGGAGCCCCAACTAAGTATTGAGTGCTGTACATGCTCATACTTTTCATTTTCATACTTTCATTTGGCCAAGATTTCAAAAAAATCCTTTCTTTGTATTGGTCTTAAGTAATATTGTAATTTTCTGAGATACTGAATTTGGGATTTTCCTTAGTTGTCAGTTATAATCATCAAAATTAAAAGAAATAAACATTTGAAATATATCAGTCTGTGTGTAATGAATGAATATAATATACAAGTTTCACTTTTTGAATTGAATTAGTGAAATAAATCAACTTTTTGATGATATTCTAATTATATGACCAGCACCTGTATCCTCTGTATGTTTTCAAAGAGTCTAGTGAAAGTCTCAGGAAGACCACAGGTATTTGGGCTTCATTGGGATATGTGTTATTTTTTATATATTGCATATCAAAAAATACAGAAAGAGCTTACATATAAGGTGGTTAGACAAAACAAAATTCATATGGTTTATTAAAACTAAGTCAATAAAAAACTAACAAATATTTGCACTTTACAATTATTTATTTGTTTATTTTTTCCATCTAGCAGGAAAACCAACGTAAACTTTACATCATCCAGAAGAGGTCACTATAAGGCAGACAGACATTTTTTTTTTGCTCAACCCCAGAGATGCATAACCAAGATAAAAGTGAACAATTACAGTACAAAATATGAAGATTATTGAATGATTATATTTTATAGCATTTCATTCATTTTGTCCTAAAATGTTTTTTATTGGTGTTTATATGTATTACAAATTAATTCAACACAATCCCTCAACCCTAACCTAATATTCCCCACAATTACCGTAATGCTGACCATTTTCATAAGATAATTGAACAATGAATTTACATACATATGTACACACACGCACGGCAATAAATAAACAAATAAACTGGTTTTACATCCATTTGGCTTAACAGGGATATTTTGTCAATAATCATGTATTATTTAGAACAATTAACAAAGGGGTACCAGATCTTAAAAAAACAAAACAAAAAAAAAATCAGGTCTTCTTTATAATTAGTCTCTATCTGATCTTTGCAAGGTGGAGGCAAGATATTATATCCGGATGTAAATGGGTGGAACAGCATCCTTCCACTTTAGTAGTATTTATTTGCATTCTAACAAGGAAGAAAAAGCAAGGACTTTACCCACTGGTGCTGAGAAACATTGATAGCTATTACGCATACATAGGTAAATTTGGGCTCATTTAACTTTTGACCTATAAGAGTTATGTACTATTTTAAACCGAAATGATTGCAAAACCAAGCACAAATTGGTGATGACTGAACCCGCTTGAGGACACAGGCCCATGTGTCATCTGAGGCTAATCTGCCAAGAGCTTCCTCCTAACTGTATAAAAACAAGAGGATGCTCAACCACAATTTTATTTGTTTTAAAGTAGCAACAAATTGGCTTATATACACAAGTAACATGACCCAGCCATAAAACTAACAAGCATTCCAGTTGTCTTCGTAAGAGTGTGAGCAAGGTCATCTGAGACATCAGACTTACAGTCATCTCTGAGCGATGTGTTAAATGGATAGTTCAAGCTGTTGACAGTAGTCATAGACTTCCATAGGAATAAATACTATGGAAGTCAATGGCTACTGTCAACTTTTTGGTTACCAACATTCTTTAAAATATCTTCTTTTTTTTTCAACAGAAAGTAACTCACAGGTTTGGAACAGATTTGAATATTAAATCCACTGTTGTCTTTATACAAAGATATATACAAGAATCTATCTATCTATCTATCTATCTATCTATCTATCTATCTATAGGTGGTTTTGGGGGTTTTACACAACGACAAAACTCAATATTATACAGCTTCTTATATTTTGTTTTGTCATGTATGTAGGCAATAAATTCCTGGTTTAAGGTGGCACTTGTCATGCTGTGACTTGCTCAGAGGAGTTCTGTAACACAAATATCTCGAAAAGCAACAACTGTTTATTCTTTAAACAACAACAACAACAACAAAACATTCCCATCACAGATGTTTTAAACATAAACATTTTATTACAGAAATACAACACAGAACGAATAATAAACAATAAAATAGATTTGTGACGTGCTATATTGAACGTATCGCAGTATATTTCGTCTGTCCCTTGCACTTCACTGCTGGTTGTGATATTAGGTTTTTATGTACGGTATGTATATATATATTCTTCCGTATATATATGTATATATGTATATATTCCGTATGAATATATGTATATATATATATGTATATATATATATATATATATATATATATATATATATATATATATGTATATATATATATATATATATATATATATATATATATATATATATATATATATATATATATATATATATATATAATTCAATTAGTCTTTCAATGAAAACTATAAGGAAGACCTAAATGTAAAACCAAACGAAACAAATAAATAAATAACTATAATTATAATTAGCCTACATGCAGCGTGGATTGTGATATAAACATGTGTCTGGCAGATCTCAACAAAACAAACAAATAAACAACAACAAAATAGTCTGTTGGCACGACCTTAAGAGAGCGCTCGCACATCAGACCACGTGATACGATTCCTGGAAAGTTCCTGGAAATTAGTATTTAATATACTAGTCTTTTAAAACGAGAATTAAGTTGTTAACGACGAGCGCGCGCACACACACACACACACACACACAGAGAGAGAGAAGGAGAGGGAGAGAGAGAGCAAGAGAAAAAAATATTCGTTGGAATATATCACTAAACTGCTGGAGAGAGTAATTATATGTCCTGCTATCTTGGCTCGCGTTGTAACGCGTTAGGACGCGCAGTGCGCGCGGTGCGCTTGCAGACAGCGCGAGACATACAGTGTCGCCAGTGTCGCTCCCGACAGAATCAATGCAAATACACGGAAAAACGCGTGCCAATCTGCTGAGCATCAGGGGGTGCTGGTCGTTTGACAGTGAGGCGATCAGTGTTTCCCATCAATAATAAACGATGGGTCTGAATCATGGTGCCATTGAACGACTGTAACGTGAAACGCGCTGGTCTTGATTATTGCTTTCACTTAGACAAAAGGTAAGTGCTATGCGCTTTTTCTGACTGTCACCTTTCAGGCTCAAGTTTAAATTCAAAATATACTCTGGTTTATTTCCTCTGATTCATTATGTCTCACATAGCAGCTACATCAAATAATCCGTGCATTTAGAACTAACGTATCTTCATTTACACGTTCAGGAGAAAATACTCTCGTTTCTCTTATTTGTCACACTATCGTTTACCAGGAGCTAGCTGTCAATGCAGTTTCCTAGTAAAGGCAGTTCTGCGTATTTTGCCGTCTCTCAAAGACACCCTTTGTTTTTATTCCTCATGCACGTGCGCAATGAGCCATTCACACAGAAGACGGACGTTTGTAGCCTAATGTTAATGAAGCTTATGGTGATGTCATTTCGCTCTTTTATCCAATTAAAAACAACAACCGAAAACATAACAGTAGCTGCCCTTTGGTTTATTCAATGGAGAACTCTATGAGAGTTTTAAAAATAACAACAATAAGAAATGCGCTACAGGAGTGAAATGACTATCATATTAGAGCACCACCCTCCTGGGTGACAGTAGACGCATTAAGACTGTAAAAATACTAAGGATTTACAGGACAAAAACTATTTTAAGGTAGGACGAGGAATGATTTTGTTTCTGTCTTAAGCTAGGTACAACTCAAATTCAGATCAGGATAATGAATGTTGAATGACAGAACTGGTTTCATTAATGTTTAGTTTGACAGCTATACAAGTATACAAGTGATAGTTCACACAAGCTTTTAATTTACGTGTTAAAAACTATAAATACCATGTCTGAGGTGACGGGAAGGGATGTAACATTTTCCATTCTGCTGGAGACACAAACATTGACCAAACCAGGACAGTGTTGCTACGTTTACCTCAATTGTGTGAGTGACTAACACACACTCTTTCGTTTAGCTGTATTATGCATTTGCATATTTGTTTCTTGTTTTATGTTATTTTAAAGCTTTTTAACGTTTCCTATACGGTGCCTTTTTGAATTAAATGATTCAAATGAATCGAGGTTGACGTGGGGTGACATTGTTTTGAAGAAGTACATTTGATGACCATAAATGCATGCATGTCCACGTTTTCTATTACTCTCAGGTAATGTAGAAGATTGTAGCAACAGTACAGTACCAGTAGGCCTTGACATCAGTGCACACGGTTTTATGCTACAATGTAGTTCTTAAACATCAGCAAATTTGCAGCAGACATGTATGGAAATACTAATCAGCAAAAAAAAAACAAAAAAAAAAAAACCCAACAACAGCACAAAAAGCATCAAACAAAACATATGGTTAAAATCATGTTTGTATTTTCAGATCGGCGCAGCCAAACAGTATCCACGGACGCTGTGGAAGACTTCTCACATGTTTTGGTCGATTTTAAGAGTCAGTAGTCTTCGAAGGATAATTATAGACATTGAGTGGATGCAGAACGCCGTTCTCCAATGACCTGTCACTCTTCCGACTCCACGGAAAGTATCGAGAATGAAAGGAGATCGCAAACCGAAACCCAAGTCGCGGAGTCCGAGCAGAGTCGCATTTCCACTGCCATGAGAGACCTTAAAAACACTGGTAAACGTTTAATGCTCGTTTCACTTACATACTCTCTTCATTTGCTCCTGTAACTCTCACTGAATTCATGTCGCATGCAACACAGCAACAGGCAGGGATTCATATAGTTAAAAAATAATTATCACAATGCGTCAAATTTTATGTTAAAAGTGAAAACAGTCGATTTAAAAAAGATTAACCTTCTAGGTATATAAAATTTCATTAAAATGTTTAAAGGTCGTTTTAAGTGTACTTTAAACTCATAAATCAGATTAGCAGCAGCTGTATCGTGCTTTTGCCATGAGTTTGTTGCAGGCCCATACACAGGTTTTTTTTTTATTATTTTAAATACCGAGGTCCCAAATTGGAGAGTAAGGTGGTTCCTCCCCCAAGAAAATTTAGATTTTCCTGACTTACATGTGTGCATTTTAAGATGTTTAAAGGCTCATAAATTGGATTATAATGTAGGTTTTAAACCAAGGCAGTAGTAGCACAGATTATTTTTTCAAGATAACAGATTCTTGAACATGAGAATAAGATTAAAAGTTGCAACGAATGATCCACGCTACAAATAGAGAAGATATAGTTTGTTTATGACTTTAATAAACTCAGTTATAATTATCCTGGTAGCCTTCAGTAAAATCACGTCTAAAATGATTAAACATGAATTTGATTATTATTATTTAATTCACACTGATAGAAATTAATATTTTCCAATAAGTTTAAACTGATTTTTACATTTTATGGGCAATTGTAACTTTATACCCCCCCCCCCCCCTTTAAAGTGTCCATTATCTTACGTTTAATCAGTGAATTAAAATAATAAGACATTTGGGCTGTTAGCATGCAAATGAAATCGACACAGAAGCTGCATCTGAAGTGGCATTACACTGTTTAATGCAAGACATGAATTCATTTATCTGCAATTACAAATGCATAAGTAATGTTTTGATATGTTAAACATAAAACGTTTACTATACTGATATTTGAAATGATTTAAAACATGAAAAAAAAAAAAAAACATCGAAATGTGAAATTAAAATCGCCAATAGGTATCAGCAAGTCACTGTTCATAAGTGAGTCATTGCGATTGAACCGAATCATTTAAACGGTTGATTCATTCAGGAACGAAACAACGTCATGTTGCTCAGAGACGCAAAACTGTGCTGTGGCTGTGTTTGGAATGAATTTGTTGGTGAAATAGAGCAAAAACAGGCAATATGTAAAACAGGCACCCCTACCGCTGAGGCATCTCAGATGAGAAGATCTTTTCTCTTTCATCATATCGTGTTCGAGATCCACCTATGGGAAGGGCATCCGTACCTGACCTCTGCAGAAGCATCCAATTGCACCAAGTCTGGCTAGACAGACAGAAGCGTTAGCCAATGCCAGGTAAGGCCCCGCCCCCTTACCTAGGGGTATAATAATGGCTGCAGCGCTGCCATTCTCCACTTGACATTCGCTTCTCGCAATCTCTGCATTGACACAGTTCGGTTGGATTACGCTGCTCACTTTCGTGTCTTCAGGAGGACATATCAATTGATCAGCCTCCGCCAGACGTGACTGTCGTCTTCTCAGCCTTCTGCTGTGTTCTGCATTCAGAGCCGCCCGCGCTCTCGTCGTTTTCACCTGCTCCCACGGCTGCCCGCCACGGATTTTTCAGATTTCTTCTCCGGTATGTCGCTTTCTAAACCTACCGCTTCTCCGGGGAATAGCCTATCACGGGCCTTTCCCCGGCCGCGTGTGGAGCGCTCATTGCTGCTAAGGACCTTCACCCGCTCTGCGTGGTTTGCTTGGGCCTTAAACACGCTCAAGAAGCCTTGGAGAACCCAGAAAATTGCAGTCATTGCCTTATGCTGCCCAAAAAGCTTTTACGACGCAGTCTTAAAGTTGCAGCAACCCAGTGCGCCGAGCTCGGCCTTTCTGACTCAGATGGGGGACACGGTGACGACGACGCTCTACCGGGGGACTCCCGGGGGATTCCCGGGAGACTCCCGGGGCTCCTCCTCACTTGTTTAGGCTGACCAGCCCAATCCCGCATTCCCCGAAGAGGACATCTTCGCGTGCAACCTCATGCTTGCCGACGAGGAGGCCATCCCGCCCTCTGGTGTTCCCCAGGCTAGCAGCCACGCAGCCCTGCCTCAGTCCATCCTCCTGATAGTGTGTGAGCGAGCAACCGCTTGCCTCATCATTGAGTGGCCGGCTCCACAGAGCGCCACCGACCAGGAGAGGGATATTTACGACGGAAAAGTGTTGGGTCCTCCTCCCGGTCCGAGGAAACAACTCTTCTCCTTCCTTCCAGCGTGCGCTAAGCACATGAGGCACAATTGGAGCGACCCCCTCGACTTCAAACACGGCCTTACGGGCCTTGAAGTAAAGGATATGGCAGCTCATGGTATGGGGGACCCCCCCGCTATCGAGCCTTCCATCGCCAGGCACCTTAACCCCGCTCAGGCCGGGCTGCTCGCTCCCCCTAAGCCGGTCTTGTCCAACAAGATGGACCGTTTTTCTGCCTCAGTTCACCAGTCCGCATACAAGTCCTCGGCCTTGGCTGTCAGGGCCCTGAACGTCTCGTCTCTCCTCTCTGCTTACCAGGCGGAGATTTTGGATGAATTAGGGCAACAGCTAGAAAAGGGAACTCCTTCTCTACCCTTGTGTAAGGAGATCCTCACGGTGAACGACCTCGTCCTTCGTAACGCTCGGCAGGCCATCCAAGCCTGCGGGCGCTCTATGGCGCTTTCTGTGTTGCGAGAGCGCACGCTCTGGCTTAACCTGTCAGGCTTTCCTAACAGTGAGGAGCGGCGCATCGTGGGCGCGTTGGTGGAGCCCGGCTGGGCTCTCTTCGGCCCCGCCGTCGCATTGATGCAACAACGGTGTGACGACAAAAAGAAGGAGGATGAGGCCTTCAAGTTATGCCTTCCTAGGAAGGCGGCCCCACACCAGGCACCCCCTGCGCGTTTGCCTAACACTCCTGCCATAGGACGACACTTCCACCAGGACAAGGAAAGGCCCCGCAACAAACCCCCTCCATGGCAGAATAACCCACCACCTGCTAAGCACTGGGGAAAATCGACTCCCGCCGCGGCTGGAAGACCATCTAACCCTACCCCCATCCACTCGAAATGTAAGCGGCTTGCCTGATGTTCGGTTGATGGGGGCATCGAGTCCGCGTTCACAGGCCACGAGCCCTTCGGACTCTCTTCCTGTCCCAGGACCCCCGTTCAAAAGACGCAGGGTCTCCCGCGGATGGATCGGTTCCTCTCCTTTCGAGGCTGCCCAGCCCATGTGTTCAATGAACGTTGTGTGTTCCCCCCTCACGTTCAGGGGGTCTGTTGTGAGGAAAAGTGCAAAAGCAGTGTCACCACACCGCATACACTCTGTTCCCATCACCCAACCAATAAAGGCTTCGGCCCCAGTGTTTCCCCAACACAAAACACACACACAAAAAAAAAACACATTAAGACAAACAAATCAAATGAATTCGTTACGGAGAGAGGATCTCTCTCCGCACAGAGAGTCCATCTCCCTGCGGAGAGAGGAAATCTGTCTGAACCCCTGCATGTTGCCCCTGGTGTGTCCACTAGGTGGCGCCATTGCATCACAAATAAACCAGCTGGGCTTACACAGCTCTGCTGCAGATCTGGTGGGAACACTCGCAGGTCACGAATGGGCTTGGCAAACTGTTTCGGCTACCGAGTGGGTGATGTGTACTATAATGCAGGGATACAGACTGCAGTTTGCAATGAAACCCAGGCATTTCAACGGCATTCTCTCTTCACCCACGGAAGAGAACGCCTTACACATTCTGAAAGAGGAAATATCCTCCCTCCTAAACAATGGAGCGATTCAGGTGGTGCCCCCCAGTCTGATGAATCAGGGATTTTATTCTCGTTATTTCCTGGTCCCAAAAAAGGACGGCGCTCTCCGCCCTATTTTGGACCTTCGTGTGTTGAACAAACATTTGAGGAAATACAATTTCAGAATGCTGACTCATGACTCGCTCGCCCGTGCCATAAAACAAAACAACTGGTTCACATCGGTCAACCTGAAGGATGCTTTCTTCCATATAAGCATTTATCCGCCACACATGAATTTTCTTCGTTTCGTCTACCAAGGCACATGTTACGAATTCACAGTTCTGCCGTTTGGGCTCAGTCTAAGCCCCCGGTGTTTCTGTCTGTGTGCGGAGGCGGGTTTAGCACCCATGAGAATGTCAGGTCTGAGGATTCTGACATACATAGACGATTGGCTCATCATAGCCGAATCGAAAGAGAAAGTGTTGCAGGACACCTGCCGTGTGCTCACGCACATCACATCTCTCGGGTTCAGAGTGAATGTGAGCAAGAGCAATTTTACACCCAGTCAGAATGTAATTTTCCTGGGTTTGGAGTTGCACTCAGTCTCCATGCGAGCGCGTCTCTCTCAAGAGCGCGTTCTCTCTCTAATGAACTGTCTGTCGCAGTTCAGAGAGGGGGCAAAAGTACAATATCGCACATGCCTCAGGCTGCAGGGTTTTATGGCTTCATCTATCCAGGTTGTACCGCTGGGACTCCTGAGAATGGGAGCGTTCATGAAATGGGTTTTGTTACTGCATTTCAGCCCGACGTGCGATCTTTGCCGCTCTGTAATAGTGACGCGCGCCTGCTCGGCAGCCTAGCGCCACTGTAAGAGTGCAGACTTTTACGCACAGGGAACCCCTCTGGGGACGGTTATGATGCGGAAAGTTGTGACGACAGATGCGTACTTAACAGGCTGGGGCGCCAGCAATGAGGGCAGAACGGTGAACGGTCTGTGGCCGAGCAGACTACGTTCAGCGCACATAAATTATTAAGAGCTTATGGCCGTATGAAAAGCTCTGAATCATTTTCTGCCTTGCCTGCAGGGACATCATGTGCTCGTACGCTGCGACAATACCACGGCAGTGGCTTATATCAACCGTCAGGGCGGCGTGTGCTCATCGAAACTTCACGCTCTAGCTTACAAGTTTAAGTGTGGAGCAGACGGGGTTTTCCTGTCGTTACGCGCGACTCATGTTCCGGGCCTTCTAAACAGAGGCGCGGATCTTCTATCAAGGGGAAACCCAATCTACGGAGATTGGCGCCTTCACCCGCAGATAGTGGATATGTTATGGATGAGATTCGGACAGGCAACCGTAGATCTATTCACCTTGTGCGAAAACTACCATTGTCCTATGTTTTTCTCGCTAAAGGACGTGGACGCGCCTTGGGGGTAGATGCACTGGCCCTCCCGCGGCCCAGAGTGCTGCTGTATGCCTTTCCTCCCCTTGGCCTGATAATTCCTACACTGGCCAGGGTGAGAGAACAGGGCCTGTCTCTCATTCTGATAGCACCCAGATGGCCCAAAGCACCATGGCTGGCAGAGATAATCCCTCTGTTATATGCCGAGCCGTAGCACCTCGCCCTCCCGCACAGACCTATTGTCCCAAGCGAACGGGGAGATTTATCACCCGCACCCGGACAGGGTGGCTCTTTGGGCTTGGCCCGTGAGAGGACAAACCTAAGCGCACTGGGGCTTTCGCCGCAGTTTTTTTATGGCAGTAAGTGGCAAGTGTTTGAAGGGTGGTCTGATGGGCGTGGTCTCACATCTTATCAGTGCTCAGTTCCTGATATTTTGTGTTTCCTCCAAGACCTCTTGGAAAAAGGCAGGTCTTTTTCCACAATTAAGGTCTACTTGGCTGCGATTTCGGCCTGTCATGTGGGCTTTGAGGGCTCAACAGTCGGGCAGCATCCTCTAATCCACAGATTTATGAATGGTGCCCGTCACCGCTTTCCAGTCATCAGGAGAACTGTTCCTGAGTGGGACCTCTCCATGGTGTTGGAGGCTCTGTCTCAATATCCCTTTGAACGTCTTGAAAGTTTTTCCCTAAAGCTGCTGTCCTTCAAGACAGCTTTGCTCTTGGCCTTAGCATCAGCTAAACGTGTCAGTGAGCTACATGCACTTTCGGTTCATCCCTCGTGCACTAAATTCTCTCTTAGTGGAGATATGGTTTCCCTTAAGCCTAATCCGGCCTTCATGCCGAAGTGCTTCCCTGCGTTCACTTCGGAGGTGTTGGAGCTGTCCGCTTTTCACCCTCCACCTTTTTCCTCACCGGAGGATGAGAGGCTAAATGCTCTGTGTCCCGTCCGTGCGTTACGGACATATATAAACAGGACCAGTGCTTTCCGGAAGAGCGACCAGCTCTTTATTTCATGGGCACCCCCTCATGGAGGGAATCCTATTTCTAAGCAACGCCTCTCACATTGGCTTGTGAATGCTATAGCTTTGGCTTGTTAATCAAAGGGAATGCAGCCACCAGGGGACATCAGAGCTCATTCCACGAGGGGCATTGCCACCTCTTGGGCTTTGTTTAGGGGAGTGTCGCTAAAGGACATCTGCTCCACTGCCACTTGAGCTTTTCCTCATACCTTCGTGTGTTATTACTGGCTGGATGTCACCAGTATCTCGGTAGCACATTCGGTTTTAGGGGTGGTGTCTTCTTAGCCCTTCCCTGCAACCCCGATGGAAGTATGAAGAAGGAGTGAATGGGCCGGCTGGCCATGCACATCCCTGTCACTAAGCATGTTTTTACATTCCTTTTCTGGGTGTATTTAATGCACATTGGTTATCATGTGTGTGATGCTAACATTTTTTCATGTGCTGCATATGCACAGCAGTCACGATTGTGCATCAGTATTGCAGGTTCATGAGTATGGGACGTGTCAGGCACCGCCTCTCTGGGGCGACCGTCCTTCTCTGGCTTTCAGAACCTCACTGTGAGTGTATTGGGCAATCGGGGAGCTGTCCATGTCTCTCCCATAGGTGGATCTCGAACACGAGATGATGAAAGAGAATAATAGGTTACTGTCGTAACCCAGGTTCTCTGAAACATCGAGTGGAGAGATCCACCAACTTTGCCCCGCTTGCCACACGAGAAGCGAATATACTTACTGGAGAATAGCAGCGCTGCAGCCATTATTATACCCCTAGGTAAGGGGACGGGACCTTACCTGGCATTGGCTGCACGCTTCTGTCTGTCTAGCCAGACTTGGTGCAATTGGATGCTTCTGCAGAGGTCAGGTACGGATGCCCTTCCCATAGGTGGATCTCTCCACTCGATGTTTCAGTGAAACAGGGTTACGACAGTAACCTGTTGTTATCTTGGCTTGTCTAGACCTCGGGGACCTTGATGGTGGGTGAATCTCAAATAATTGAAAATGTTTCAAGACTTGCTGTTAATGTTTTTTCTTTTTTCTTTTTTTTGTATTACAATTTGCATCTGGTCTGTTGTTTCGGGACTGTTGTTTGATCAGAAGATAATAATGAAAATATGAGAGAAGTGAATGTCAAGAAAAAAAGTAGGATAATTATTTTTTACATTAAGGGGCAGTTTTCACCATGTTTGGATTTCCAGGGGCATGTTTTTATTTTATTTTATGAATCCATTTATTTTCTATTAAATTATACAGTTTTTCATTATTGTATGTCACCATTTTAATTTAATACATTAATAAATCCAAATAATTAGATTTAATGTATGAAGTATATTTAAAATTAATTCAACATCATAAAATAATATATTCCACATGAATTCTGGGGTCATTTTTATCACTTTATTTTTATCACCCCCTTCCTCAACCTGATAAGAAGTATGCAAGTGAATTATTGGAACTATGCAAATTTCTTGAAAAAGCTTTTACTGTTTACATTTTCTGTTTTGCTTTTTGTGCAACAAAAGAGTGACATTATCATGTCTATGAAGCTTTTGTTATATATCCTGGTCTGGCTGGAACATTTGTCCTTAGTGGTTTGTGTCTCTGTCACATCACATCCCTTTCTGGTTTCAAGTGCATGAGCAAATTTAGTCCAGCACTGCACTGTATAAAAGAGAAAACAACATAAAGTCATTATGATGCTGCAGCGAGATCCTTTTTTAGGTTTGTTTGTTATTGAGAAATACAATGTGAGCAGCTTTGGGGAACATCTGTCAAGCATCCGCCATCACAAATGTCAGATACTCCCAAGATGAATAGTCAGATCTAGTTTACTATTTCAGGAAAAATATGTCATTTATGTTGATATTTCTGCCGTCTTGTTTAGTCTTGCTATGCCACAGTTGTCATAATGTTTTCAGTTAACATTCACTTATCAGCTCATTTTGGAAGTGCTTGGTTTCTGCTGCATTATCAGATGTGAATTAGCTCTTTAAATCAGGGCACAGTTGAGAGGTTGCGTCCTCTTCTGAAAGCCAAAATCTCTGCAGTGACTCAGAAAACGCCTGATAAAACAACAGCCGAATTGCTAGGATATGACTGTAGCTGTGACGGTTTTTGTGAGACTGTCTTTAGAGGGTCACGTTATGGGTCTCATGTTACACAAGCAAGCGACTGAAACAGATACTGTGGAAGAGGATACGTATATGACCACCTCTATGTCTTCTTTTCTTGGAAGCAGGCTGGTATTGGGGCAGCCTGACAGCAAATGAAGCCAAGGAGATCCTGCAGGACACATCGGAGGGGACGTTTCTGGTCCGAGACAGCTCTCAGAGGGACTACCTCTTCACCATCTCCGCCATGACATCTGCGGGACCCACCAACCTGCGAATCGAATACGAGGACGGCAAGTTCAAGCTGGACTCTGTGGTGCTGGTCAAACCCAAACTCAAGCAGTTCGACAGCGTTGTCCATCTCGTGGAACACTATGTGCAGCTGTCCCGGACGTCTTGTATGGGCAGAACTACCCCTCTCGCCCCGTCCAATAGCACTGTGCAGCTGCTGCTCACAAATCCGGTGTACACAGCCACACCATCTCTGCAGCATCTGTGTCGTATTGCCATCAACAAAACCACACGGCGGGTACAAGAACTCCCTTTGCCGAACCGCCTGAAGGATTACCTGACAGACTACACTTATAATGTATAGAACCAGATGGTCAATAATGACCATAAGTGCTTAGGTACTATGGATCATAGACCCAGCGATACTGGGGTGCTGATGTCCCGTTTAGGATCATTTGCCTGGGATCCCTCATCTTGTGCCCAAGGACAACTTTGAAAGGATAACTCACACAAAAAAAAATAAAAGTCTGTCATTAATTACTCACCGTCAGTGATGTTCCAAACCTGTTTGACTTTTTCATCTGTGGAACACAAGAGAAGATATTCCATTTTTGTCCATACAATGAAAGTCAACGGGATCCAAAAGAACACATCAGCGTTTTTCAAAACATATTCCACTTTCTGTTTTGATTCGGTGAGTAAATTATGACAGAATGTACATTTTCTGGCTGAACTATCCCATTAATACACAGAATATCATAACTGTTAAGTGTCCTTCATTGCGTGCTTAACAAGTTTATGGCCTGTAGATATTCTACAGTCGATTTTGAATGAGTGACTGAGCAGTATCTGTGAGGAGCATTGGCCTGCACTGACATTGGTGGGTTTCTTCCTGTAATACGCACATCAGATATACAGGACGCCTCACGGTGTGACCATGCATCACTTTTAAAAGGAAGAGTTCACCCAAAAATGAATACACTAGCTCAATCTTAAACGTGATGTTCTTTATTCTGTAGAACATAAAAGAAGATATTTTGAAGAATCCTGCAGCTGTCTTTGTCCATATATTGAAAACTACACTCTTCAAATTTCCAGATGGAGTTTTGCAGTGCTTCCATAAAGGAAACCTTTTGGGTCACCCAAATAACTTTTCAGTGAACAGTTCTTAAAACAATTTTTCCTTAGTGTGAAGAACATTTTAATATTATAAAAATACCATTTTCCACTATAAAGAACTGAAATGTTTCGATGGATGTTTATTAGATGAAAAAAATCCATACGACTTCTAAATAAGGATTATTTACTCTCCAATCACTGATCAAAGCACACAAAGGCAGACCACATTAACTATGGTGGCACAAACATCCACTGATGTCAAACCTCATTGGGATGTTAATTGAAGTATTTTCTTTTATGTTCCACAGAAGAAAGCAAACCATATGAGTTTGGAACAACATGAGGGTAACATGAGTAAAGAATTCTCATTTTTGGGTGAGCTATGCTTTTATTGCAGCAGGTGTCTGAGATGTTCTGCATCCTGTGTTTGGGACATGGGAGTTTGAAACTGTATGCTTTTGGACTATGTTTTATTTGCTCATTATCCATGTTATATTTTTGTACTGTAGTCGTAGAAGATCATTTGATGTCATGGTTGCCCAAGGAACTGCTGGGAACTGGCAAGTACCTTGTGATATGATATACTGTATATACATGTCTTCATGATATCGTAAAACCTACTGAAAAATTACATGAAAAAAATTGCCCTTTTAAAGGTAATTTGAAACAAATAAAATGTATTATACATATACACTACCATTTGAAAATTTGGGGTTAGATTTTTTAATACTTTACTTCAGCAAGGACACATTGAAGTGAACAAATGTGTCAGTAAAGATATTAATAATGTTACAAAGGATTTCGGTTATGATCTTTTGAACTTTGAAGAATCCTGAAAACAATCCTTTCATCAAACACATTAAGCAGCACAATGATTTCTGAAGGATTATGTGACACTGAAGACTGAAGAGAAATGGCTGCTGAAAATTCACCTCATCACAGGAATAAATTACATTTTAATATATTATCAACTTTTTTTGCTCTATTGTTTATCAAATCAATGCAGCCTTACTGAAAATAAGAGACTCAAAAATATTGGAAAAACATACCAACCCCAAACATACTAAATTTTGAATGGCAGTGTGTGTGTGTGTGTGTGTATAAACATTTTAATTTAAAAGCTCAAACTTCCCCCCTTCCCCAACATTTAAGGGTGTGTACTTTGCAAATAAAATATACCGTCTTAGTATTTTATTGCACATTCTGAACCAAGAGGTAATTTAGCAGCATGGTTTGTTTCAGCTTTTGTTGCATATGGTCAAGAAGTAATGGCCTGTGTTAACCCTACCTCAGGAGGGTGTCGTGATAAACCTGCATGCTGATTGGTCGTCTCTGGAGAATCTTTGATTCTATACTGAATCGTAATTTTTTAACCAAACCAAAAAACAAAACAAAAACGTACTAGGTCAGAAGCTTTTTATTCTCTGCTTACTGCTATTTGTGGAGAGATTATAAGAAAAATGAGATTTTCCTCTCAAGTTCCTCACTAATCTGAACTCCTTTCTATTTTGGTTTAATGAAACATACAGAATATTATCTCTTCAAGAATGGGTCACTCAATGTATTCAATTCACCATTGTTCTTGGGTGCTAAATTCCTGCATTTTCCCTTTATGCTTAGTCGTTCAGTTAAAGCATTCGAATAGTATTATCTTAAAAGCATTGCGCTTAAAAGGATTACAGGTTGGTGCTTGATTTTGACATTATTTTTAAATAAAGAAGTTCATTATTTAATATGATTTAATTAAAATAAAAAAAAACAATCTACCAGAAATTCTTAAATAATTGGGAAGCTGATCTCAGATCAGCTTAAAAGGTAATTCTGCCAACATCTTTAAGATCCAGTATACTATTGTCAATATTATTCATCGTCTTCCTTGAGGACATGGTATATCTAGGGTAGTAAGTCTGATGTGATCTCTTTGCCACTACAAAATTCCACTAATATCATTTTACTACATTGTGGTGCATCAGGGGTGAATGGATTGTCTCCCAAAAAGTGAGAAATAAAAGCAAGCATAGCTTTAATTCCTGTTCTGTGTGTGTGTGTGTTTTTTTGGTAATGTCTGATAGAGGACTTGGGAAATAGAGTATGATTTCTACAACAACTTCACTCCTTTATTTCTGCCCCAAAATGAGCCAATCATGAGCAGAACAGACAATAACACCCATCACCAAGGTCACACACCCACAACCTGGCAACCTCTCAAACCTTCCGTAAACCCACATCCTAAATGGAGTTCTGGTTTCTAATGTTCTGAAAATACAGATAATCAAGTATATTTGGTGTTTGTATGGAAATAGTTTGTTTGGTTGTTTAGAAAAAAATCACTTTTTAATCCAACAGTGTTTGCAAGAAATTTGTATAATAATATTGAATTTATAAGTGTTTTTCTTGTGTACATTTTCTTTGGAAGTGTTTTTTCTTTGCCATCTGAATTGGGAAGTTTCACTCCCAGTTTGCCCAGTCCATTTTCCATTTCTACAGCGCTTCTTGTCCCCTACATGTTTTTTTTTTTCAAACCATGGAAATTCTGAGTAACAATTTGAGTCACTCCATATTTTCCAGGGATTTTTAGAGTGAATTGTGTGTACAAAGGCTGTGTATTTACAGACGTTTCCTCGAGAGGCAACCAACTAGCTGATAGGTGCAAGAAAGTAACTATTTCTGTTAAATATTGACACCGTTCCCAAGAAAGAGCTGCTAAAAGCAGGAGTTCTCCTTGTCACAGCACAAAAGAGTTGTTTAGTCAAAGATAACGTCGAGATAGCACTGTTTTCCAAGTAATCTAAACTTAATTTTACATGGAAATTGGATGTAATTGAACCCACAAGTGCACCGTCACAGTTTCTGCAGTCACAAACACATTTAAGTGTTGGCTTCGGCATGTTAGAAGAACAGCGCCATCCTATCCAAATGACTTGAATTACTATACAAATGACTTCATGTTTAAAGTTACACCAACACAACCTGACATCATATACATACGTATGTGTGTGTGTGTGTGTGTGTGTGTACATACACCAATGACTCCTTGCAGGACTTGTTGTACCTTAATTGTATGTTATAATTTATATGTTATAAAGTGTTACATGGAATACATCATTTAGATTTTTTTCACATCTTTTGACTTTTTTGACATTTTTGTTACCACAACAATTTTCTCAAATTATTATTGTTTATATATATATATATATACATATATGTCAGTAATTTATATGTTATAAAGTGTTACATGGAATACATCATTTAGATTTTTTTCACATCTTTTGACTTTTTTGACATTTTTGTTACCACAACAATTTTCTCAAATTATTATTGTTTATATATATATATATATACATATATATATATATATATATATATATATATATATATATATATATATATATATATATATATATATATATATATATATATATATGTGTGTGTGTGTGTGTGTGTGTGTGTTTATGTGTTTTTATTTAATTAACAAAAATTAAGCCAAAATGAAAAGCCATGTGTGACAAAGTTAGGACACCCTATGATTCAATTGCCTGTAGAACAACTTTTAGCACCAATAACTTGAATGAATCATTTTCTGTTTGACTTGATCAGTCTCTTTTTTGTGGAATTTCGTCCCACTCTTCTTTACAATGTTGCTCTAGTTTACTGAGGTTTGAAGGCATTTGTTTATGCACAGCTCTCATCACAGCATTTCAGTCAGGATGAGCTCTGGACATTGACTGGACCATTTTAACCCCTTTATTCTTTTATTTTCAGCTGTTCTGTTGTAGATTTGCTGCTGTTCTTGGGATCATTGTGCTGCTGCATGACCCAATATTGGCCAAGCTTTAGCTATTGGATGGATGTCCTCACATTTGACTCTAGAATACTTTGGGATACAGAGGAGTTCATGGTTGGCTCAATGACTGTGAGGTGCCCAGGTCCTGAGGTTACAGAACAAGCCCAAAATAATCAATCCTCTATGTGTGACTTCGGCGTTTGTGCTGAAATGCTCTTTAGGTTTTCATCAAACATGGCATTGTGCATCATGGCCAAACATCTCCCCCTTGGTCTCATCTGATCAAAGGACATTGTTCTAGAAGTCTTATGGTTTGTTTAGATGCAACTTTGCAAACCTAAACTGTGCTGCCATGCTTTTTTTTCTTTCTTTCTGGCAAGCCTTCCAAACACGCCATACTTGTCCCATATTTTTCTAATTGTACTGTCATAAACGTTATGTGTCACTCTTCCCAGATTGATGGCAAAAACAATTGCTTCTTTAAGATTATTGCTGATGTCTTACCTCCTTGGCTTTGTGTTAAGACACCCAAAGGCTCCAGACCATTAAACTGCCAAAACTTCTGCTTTCACACTTACTAGTGATCATACAGCTCACGCGGTCAAGTAAACAGGATTTAAAAGGCCAGTTCAGGGGTGAGGGCTATTGAACTCAGACCTCATATCACATGCACAAAACAATTAAGTTGACTACTTCAGCCAAGAGTCTTCATGTTGTACTGTACATCTGATAAAAAAACATAGCTTCTTCCAATCCAAAGCACAGTTCGCAAAAGCACATGTGACATCTTTTGTATCAATATAGCATTATCAAGACCAGACAATGATGTTTGGTCAAACTTGAGGCAGGAGCGGTGCCATGCGCAGAAACACAGCATTTGGAACATCATTCAGAGCTATGGTTGATAACAGATTATTAACATTAGAATAATAAAACATAAGATTAATAACTAACAATGTTAAATGTTTGAAACATGCAGTGACTGTACAGTATAGTTTTACACAAATATCCTTATTTGGCCCAGTAGATGCTTCCAATTTAGTCTGAAGTCCTTAAGCCTCAAAAATAATGGATTCTCTGAAAGGAAAATCCCTTCTAACAGATTTTAAAAGGATTAGTGTAAAACGTGCTTGTTGGCAAAGCTGACCTTATGTATGGTTGTATAAAGAGCCATACCATAAATGTAATGAACTGAACATATAGTGCATTATTTTCTTGAGGACACGGGGTCGACTGCTGCAAAAGGCAATGATTGTATGGACCTTCAGGATTATACAAATAATACCAAGGGGGATTTACATAGATACATCCAACTTCTTGCAGCTCATAAGTGCCATGATATTTAAATAATCCGCTCTTCCTGGAACAACTGTTGCTCTACAAATTCATAACCAGTGTTTGAAAGACTAAAGCCACTTTAAGGGCAAAAGAAAGCTTAGCGTTTCAAACAAGCTGTTTAACTGAATGTCACGAGGACAAGAAAATATATACAACAGAACTTTCCTAATCAGGGGACAATGTCAGCAATAGACAGCTTTATATACAATGTTTTTGTAAGAGTCATCATCACAGGACAAACTGGAAAGACAAGAGCATCACTCAATAATATCACTCGCTCTACATCATGGGAAAAGAAGAGAGACAAAGAGAGACCGAAAAAAGACTGTAATTATAATCCTTCGCCAACGTTTACTGTAGTAACTAGGCTATAGTTTAAGCTAAAATATCAAAGTTGCTCTAGTTATTGTTAATATATGTCTGGGAAAGTAAAGACATATGCCTAACACATTCTATTGATTTATATAAATGTGTTGCATTAATAATTCAGAACGCTTGCTTGTTAATATTTCAATGTATTAGACTAGAAAATCCATCTTTTAATATTGAAGGTTTCTGGATGTGTCTGAAAGAGATAAATACAGCTCTATTATGTTAGGTTATAATCTCAGGTTATTTTTGTTTGTGATCATTATTTCTGCACAATGTTTAGCCTAAATTACCCAATTTATTAGTTCCTCCTGCTGTTTGTTTCCAGACGGTAGAAATTAATACGACATTATGTGGAAAACTCAAACAGAATGTATTACAGACAACAGCGCCAACTTATGATATTTATGTGATATATATACACAAACACCCCTTTATGTGCCCTCACCAACAATTTATTGATATGTTAACGAAGAATTCTTCTACGTTGTCCAGGCTGTTGTAGTAAACTCTTCATAGTTCAGTCAGTTGTTATTGTTAAAAGTGGGTTTTACTGGGTTATCGGGTTCAAATATGGACCCACAACACAAAAACCTGCTCCGATCTCAGCAGCTTTTTCTAGCCGGAGTAGCTTTTTGTGGACAACATGATCATAGAGCATTTATACCAAGAGGAGATCTTAACGGAGAGTCATTTAGAGGAGATTCATTCTGAGTTGTCTTGTAGGGAAAAAAAAACGCTAAAGCTGCTGGATATTCTGGCCACGCGGGGTTCGCGCCTTCAATCAATTTATTCAGTCTTTAGAAAAAGATTTTCCATTGATCAAAGACACATTACTGCGACTGTGTGCTGAAGAAGACACCAAGCCTTCTCCTCCGTCCTTCTCAGGTGAGTCCTGCGTGGGTGAACTTGGCTATCGTACTTGGCCACATCTGACAGAACACCCCTTTTTGGGATGTCTTTAATTGGAAAAATACTATTCATAAAGAAAGTAAGTACAAGTAAGCACAAATGTTATATAAGTCATCATTTGCATAGCTAGACGAATGTCCACACAAAATGAAATTAAATGAAAATTAAACCTTGCATGAAAGTTTTGTGTGAGGTTTAGGGAATAGAAAACATAGCCTAATTATCACTAACTCACTAAACTAATTAACTAATTACCTAAATGAAATCCTCACAATGACCACACACACACACACACACACACACGCACACACACAGGTGGGCCTGGTGAATATACGGAGGGGCCTCGGGTTTTTTAATCTTATACACGTGATTCCCGGGCTCCGTATTATAGAGCTTTCACGCTGCGTGCGGATGCGGTCCGGCGATCCCTTCCATGTGCGGTGCAGTGCAGAGATCGTTTCCGCACCGAGTCTATTTCTGATGTGCTGCACGCGCTGAATTAAAGTGACAGGCTGACAGTGCATGGTTCGTGGTCAAAATGATTGACTTAAAAAAATATAATAATCTCACCATAAATGTGTTTAATTAAATAAAATGTAGTAGTCTCACCATAAATGCATTTAATTTAATTATACTCTTTTACACAGTCATCTTTTTTTACTTTAGGACTGGGGTAAAGCAAGGAAAAATAAAATTTACTTCAACAAGGCGACATAATGAACAACTCTCGTCTCATTCATGGTGGAGGTGAAAAAACAATTTGTTTGTGACATGCAATATTTATTGTATTAAAACTTAAAGAGTAACTAAACCCTAAACCAACTTTTTTTTAGTTAATGATCTATAAGAATGGGGCTTTATTAGTGCTGTTCATTGATTCGAGTAACTTTTTTGACATTTGAATATAAAGTGTTTTAATTCTACAATATATGGTGTAAAAACGTGTGAGTGCTGCCCTCTTCAGGTTGAACGGTGGCTACTGCAGTTGATTTTTCCTATTGGATGTTGCGGTGGCAAGTGACGTAAGCGGTGGCAGGTGACGTAAGCAGTTTCCAGCTCACCACGCCCCTTGGTACGAGCTACCACGCCCTTGGCAGTATAAAACCATCAAAATCACTGTAGTGAGTCAGGAGCTGGAATTGCGAATATTGGTAACAAACAGGATAGACTAATATAGCATCTATTTAGCATAGCAATTATATAGTTATTTAGATCTTCAAGTTAGCGTAGATTTATCTGTATTTAGTACAGTGGTCAGGATGGTACGGAGGTGTGTTGCTGGTTGCGACAGCAATGCTGGACTGCATAGTTTACCAGCAGACTTTAAAATTAAGCGCCAGTGGTTGCATGCATTTGGCCTGGAAGACCGCAAGTTCCCGCCTAGAGCTCGAGTGTGCAAACTGCGTTTTACACGGGATTGCTTCCCCAACGCAATGGAGGTGGAAATGGGCTTCTCCACACAGCTCGCGCTGAAAAGCGACGCGGTGCGGGAGTTAAGACCGCAGTTTGAGCCAGCGGCTCGAATTGATATGAACAGACACCTCGACATCCTCCACTTCAGGTAAAAGTGGGGGAGAAAAGTCCTCTACTTCAAATGATCGCTCTGTTGCAAAGCTACTTGCGTCATTACAGTCACTCTCCATTTTAGCGACTCTGACAGCAGCTGTCAATCAATCCGTCACTGCGAGTCTCAGGATCACGCCGCACTCGCTCAGCCCCGCCCCAAAGGTTCATCCCCTCTATCTCCGCTGTGATTAGTTACACTTTAAATGCAAAAGAAAAGGCATGATAGTCGGCTGTTTTTGTAAATTTTAAGTTTTAATTAGAAATGTTAGCAATTTTAATATAAGTACTACATGGTTAAATATTTTACCACTTGTTTGAGCAACTTAATATATAAATCTATATAAGTAGAGCTGAATAATACGTTGTTTAAATTGTGTTAAAACGTCTATTAAAGAGTGTATATGTTTTTTTTTTAAACTTTTTTTAATAAAAGTTTCTGATAACTTCTGGATTTGAAATACAAATAGTGAGTATGTGTTTTCTGGTAGCCTACAGTCGTGGATCAGTCACGCAGAGCGTGTGGCCGGCCCGTGCAGAAAAAAAATTCACAAGAGAACGAGCTGATTCTGTGTTTTAAAAAGAATCATGACAGAAGAAAACAGGTATGCTATGTGTTATATATTCACAAGGCAAACAACCAAATGCTATCAAACATGTTTTTACTGGTGTTCAGGTCACACACAGATTACATCACATCAACACGTGCAAATCACATCACGTGACTTAAATACCATAATATACTCAGCTGTATTTCGAGACACAGTTGCATTCACAAAACGTAAACAAACGCCAAAGGAGACGGTGAACATAATACAAAAAGTGGGCAGAATAACACAGATAACAGCCTGTTAGATGACACCACACATAAAATAAGAAACAACAACAGGTCTCATAAAACTTGTTAAAAGAGTTGCTACACCCAAACCGAACATGAATAAGCTTTTAAAAGCCTATTAATAAAAATAACTCGAATCAGACCATCCTTTCAGAAACAGCAGTAATGCCATGGTGGGCCAGCATAAAAAAACACAGTGAAAATTACAACATAAAAAGTGGGCAGAATAACACAGATAACAGCCTGGTAGATAATGCCACACATAAAATAAGAAACAACAACAGGTCTCATAAAACTCGTTAAAAGAGTTGCTACACCCAAACTGAAATAACTCGAACCATCCTTTCAGAAACAGCAGTAATGCCACGGCGGGCCAGCATAAAAACACACACAGTGCTACCTGAACTCTAAACCAGGTGGAGTCTTCTGGGCTTTGAGTTGAAAACGCTGATTATGTCATCATAATCCGAACTGTCAATAAATTCTCTTTCAAAGGACAGAAGTGCCAAGTTGTTCAGGCGTCCAGTCAGCATGGATGACCTCAGGCGCGTTTGGATCCTGTTTGTTGCGGAGAAAAGTCTCTCTACGCTGCAGGATGTTAAAGGCAGTGTTATGATGGCCCTCAACAAACCATTGATGTTGGGAAAAATGTCGGCAGGGCAGCTATCCAGTATTTCCATTAATGTGGGGAAGTTCTCCTTATCCATTTTCCATCTGATGTGCTGGATGAATACAGCATGTTCAGCATGAGGAATGGCAATGCCATACAAAGCACACGGATCATTTAAAATGTTTTTTACTCCAAAAGTGGCAGATCCAGGTGTGAAAGAGGCAGAGGCTCTCATTACACCGTAGGTGTCGTCTTTAAACCTGCAGTTTAACTCGGTTATCTGTCGATCAATGATGCAGTTCCACAGGGCCTTTAAATCCTCATTGCTTCTGATGGCCGAGGTCTTTCCCAGCGTTGTGGTGACAACAGAGTCATGAAACTTTGAAGGCAGCTTGCGTTCACAGGCAGCAACCACGTCCCAGTTAGCTATCTCGTGCTTTTCCATCAGCTCTTCTGTCAGTCTGAGCACTTCAAAAAAGTCACCCTTTGAATCCTCTCGGAAAGTTGCATATGTAGCTTTAAGTGTTTCAATGAGTGAAATACAGTCCGTCACACATAGCGTTGAACTCTGCAGCCCCTTGGTGGCAAAATCGCTGTTTTCAAACAGTTTGCAAAATGTTAAAAGCATGAAAACAAACTTTTTCGTCTGCACCTGTTGCAACAGCTGGTCTGCATCGATTTTACTTTGTCCACTAGTTTCGGAAAATCCAGCCAGAGCCTCCAGCAGTACATCAAGCAACTGCAAAATCTTATGCACTGACCCTGATTTTGAGCTCCATCTGGTATCACATGAACGCTCCAGCTCCATAACCTGGCGGTTGGGATGCATCTCCTTTTGTACCTCCATCAAACAAGAGTGCCGATGGGCTCCGGTAAAGAAGTTGTGTATTTGATTCACGGTGTCAAAAAAAGTACTCACATGTCCGGACGCTTTGGCGGCGGTGCAAAGCACTAAGTTTAGCCGATGAGAATTGCAATGCACATAGATGGCTTTAGGAAATGTTCCTTTCAAAATAAACTGTACCCCTCCCTTGTGCCCCGACATGACCGATGCTCCATTGAATCAGAAACCGACGCAGAGAGCAGGATCCAGTTCGAGTGGTTGAAGGACCTCCAGGATTTTCTGTGATATCCCTTGCGCTGACAGATCTGCGGCCTCAACAAAGCCCACCGCCCGCTCTTTGATAATTCCTCCATGTGTGAATCGCAAACACACTGCAACCAGCTCACGTTTAGCTAAATCCTTATACTCATCCGCAAGTATGGCAAAATATTGCCCATGCAGTTCAGTCTTTATTTTACGGAGTAGGATCGATGCTGCAGCTTCAAGCAGCTCATCCTGGATGTGGTGGCTCATGAATGTGGCATTTCGGGGCAGCTCGTTCAGTCGATTTTCAATTTCTGGAGCATATTTTTACATGAACTTGAAGAGCTCTAAGAAATTACCTCTATTAAGTGTATCTTTAGTTTCTCTATGGGCCTCTGAGTGGTATTTCCAGCTTGGCACATAACATGGCAATGTCCAACACCAATGTCCAACAAGTTTAATATGCTCCCTGTTTCGCTCCACAAATGACGGCGTGTCACCGTGCAGCTGGTTCAAAACTGTGGCTTTGCGGTGCATGGCTGACCATGTACGATTTTTGCTTAGTTAACGCCATAGCATGGGGCTTGCTTGCTTCATGTTTGTCGCAGGCTTCTCTGAGACGTTTCCAGTTCTTGTAGCCATCTTTAATAAAAGCAAACTCTTGTGTGCATCTCCGGAAAATGTTTACATGCCTTGCAAAACACTGCATCCCGTTTTTTGCTGTATTCAATCCATTTGAATTTATCATACCAGTTGCTGTTGAATGAGCGTGGTTTTCCACTTATGATAGTAGACGGAAATGTTGACAGCTTTGGCTGAGTGGCAGGTTCCTCCAATGCCGATAGATCCGATGGCGTAACGGTTGTCTCTTTGGATGCTGGTGGCGGTGGAGTGCAGTGTCAGCCTTCATGCTGACATTAACGCTAGCATGACTCGATGAAAATAAGCCACTAACGTTAAGTGTCTCACGACCATCCTCCTCCTCCTCAGGTAACGTTATGACATGGTCCAAAAGTATATCATCATCTTGACGTGTTTTTTTTTAAAGTGCGTCAATGATAGCTGTTTAGCTATAGCTCAGTTAGTTTTTCGCGGAAAACGTTTGGTCTGAAACGCGCCCGCGGTGTTGCGTGATAGCATCACTGGACTGACACGTGATATGCCGACATAATATTTTTATTTTGTAGCTATTTTTCGTAACTTCTGTACTTAAATGTCTTCAGGAAACTATTAAAATTAAATTATTTATTAATTCGTTATTAATAAAATTAAAAAAATAAATTGTTTTTATTAATCTGATTGGGTGGGCCACCAGTCACGTGCCCACCCAGGCCCACCCATAAATCCGCGTCTGACTCAAACTGCGTTCCATTTTTTTGGGGGGGGAGATTCCATAAGCATAATTGTTTTTACATTGTCCAAACTGAATTTTCCCTCACACAAAACTTTGTCATTTTAGATTTTCAGAAAAGAATAGCCTATTCTGTATGATTTCTGAGCTTGTTTTAAAATGTACTGGTATTACTATACTTGTGGGGACATTTGGTCCTCATAACATTGAAAATTCCAGGTACAGACACACACACACACACACACACACACACACACACACACACACACACACACACACACACACACACACACACACAAATAAATAGGTGTGTGAACTTTATTGTTAACATTAGAGTGGGTGTGGCCATGTGTAACTTACTGTAAATGTGCAAGGCTTCATTTTGTCTTGATATTGCAAACTAGTATTTAATCACATTATTTTATTATCGTATTCATAAACACATTGATTTGTAGTGCAAATCGTTTTGTAGTCTATTGTACCTTACTATCTTCTAGTTATTTATCTGTAGCTCTTAAAGAAGTCTCACATATTCACAGAAAATAGTTTACATTACTTATGCCTTGAAAAATAAGGTGGATATGCAAACCTACACTGTTTGGTCAAATGTCTCCAGATTCTGAGGCAGGCATGTCTCACATACGTGTGAGAGAAACTATATATAATATATATATATATTTTTTTATTAAATATAATATATGTTAATATTGTTATACTTGTATAGCTTTTAATAAAAATACAAATAATAAAATATAAAAAATAAGTAAATATCACAATATAACACATCATTAACTAAAACATAATTGTATTTTATAAAAGCCATTTCAAGGCACCAGTTGCACTACACGTAAAGCATTTTGTTGTCAGATGTGTTTCTATATTTCCTCGTATTCTTTTCCTGTTTCACCTGATTTCACTCTCTGCCTCATAATGAAACTAATCTTTTTTTTTTTTATTGAGATGAGGTTATGAAAGCTTGAGGTCAAGCTATTACATCTCCCGTTACTGCCCGGAGGGTTAAATAACAAATGCTTTAATTGCCCTTTCCCTAATCCTCAACACTAAACCCTCTGTTACCAGTTTTAGCTGGGAACCTATACAGCAAATGCATTTAAAGCATAGCAGATTTCCATATCATTTGAAAACTAATGTTTTTGCATATTTACAGTCTGTGAAGTGCCTTATTTACATCCACACCAGTCTGGTTTCAGACGTTTGTAAAAACAAAGGAGTACTCTGCATGCACTATATATATTTAAGCTGCTCTTTCACTGAAAGACAGCTTATTATCTGCTTTCTGTTGTTTTCCCACCCACTAACAACCCCACACTGACACTCCGCATTTCCCTTTTTAGACAGTTAACCGAACCCCAGAACATCTAAAAAAACAAAAAAAAAAAAAAAAACAACCAACCTCCTAGAAAAAAAGAAGTAAAAAGAAAAACAGAAGAAGAGCGATGTATAAAAAGAAAAAAAAAGAGCTGAAGTTGTGTTTTGAGTCTCTCAAGGCCAGGCCGGCTTGGTGCGCTGCCCTGGTTTTCCATGAAAGCTGCATTAATTCCTGGCACTAGCGCTGCGGCCCAGCACTCTCGCTGAGCATCCTCCTTTCTAGGAAAAATATAATCAAAGCCGTTTGTTGGCAGCTCTCCCTCTCCCTTTCCCTCCTGTCTCCAGTTACTGAGCTGAAGATTTTATTGTGGTTCAGATGGTAATAAATTGGGGGATGGGGTGGGGTTAGAGAGAAAGCATAAAAGAAATGGAGGGAAAAAAGAAGCATGCTTGCAAATTTCTTGGAAGTCGAGGACGAGCGCTACTCTGAGCAGGCATTCTTCACACTGAAGTACTCGCTTTAATTTTAAGCTCTTCTTAGCTTAATAGGTTTGAGTCGTCAGGGGCCGTTCGGGGACAGAAACGGTTGTGGTGCTTTGTTCTTCCTTTCCCGCTTTTATTGTCATCCACTGCTCATATTATCAATATTCATGTCACTATGAATTTGGATCTTGACACCAATGATGTCATCCTGTTGGCATGGGAACGTGTTTTTCATTCAACTCGCTTTCATGCTCCATCGTTGTGACAGGCTCTGAATCTGAAGTGTCACGGACACATTAATAAATGAGACGCATGTTTTGGTTGAATTGAACAAAGCACCATCCTTATGATCTTATTACCCACTTTTAAACGGAGATCAGTCAAGTGGGGACACAATATCCTCATTTTAAAGTCCATTTGCACACCTGCTGCGAGTCATGCGTGGCATGTTTATTTATGAGATGCTTGCTTTAAGGAAAATTATGCAAATGGATCCTTAAACCTTCACTTACGGGTTCTGGGAATGATCGTACTTGATGCTGTAAGGTTTTGAATTTTAAGTTGTTTACAAGGCTAAATGTTCTGTGCCAGGCCTCTAGACAAATTTATCACAACTGGCTTCCATTATAGCAGAAGTTAGCATGTCCATAACAATTGGTGACTGCTTATTAGTGCAGTTGTGAGTCATTCTGGGAGCTTTCTTCTCCAAATTGGCTTGTATGAGACCTTGATCAGACAAAACGGCATATTTTTTTGTTGTTGTTCTGTTCTTTACTTTGTCAGTTTTAACCAAAGAACTTATTCAAACTAATGGTAACACTTTAGTATGGGGACTAATTCTAACTATTAACTAGTTGTTTATTAGCATGCCTATTAATTAATATTAATATATTTGCTGTTTATTATTACTTATAAAGCAGATTTTGCATGACCATAAGCTACCTAGTTGTTCAATCTTAGTTGCTTTTTCATTGTTTTCATTTAGCATTGTTTTTGCATTCCCTATCAGAACAGAACGTAGGAAGCTGACAAACACTGCTCTACATGATCAGTAACATGTGTCCACCAGACCAGTGCTACTAGTCATCAGACCACGATGACTATTGTATCTGTCATTTGCACAGCTGCATTTGCGTGTGTCTGTCTTATTTCTTCAGGTCAATCCCTTATACGTATGTTAGTCACCCTCTGTAATACCCAGCAGCTGCAGATTCATCTCAAGAGCTTTTGCACCGTTCTCGAAGTGTTTACTTGTACAGTGTATGCCAGTGTCGCCCACAAAGACTATAAAAAAGCTTGAGTACTAAAGTAGATATCCAGCACATAATATAATCTGACGGCATATGGCAAGCATATGGTAAAACATTCACATACAATCCTGTTTCTGTATAACAGAAGCACAGAATTTTTTTTTTTTTTTGTGCTATATGGTTGCTGGAAAGTATATTGCAACCAAAATGAAAACTGTTGTTTTGAACCTGTATGATGTTTTTTTTTCCTCAAGTGGAGACAAATATTAATTTTATTTGAATAAATAATTTTGTTCGCCAAAAAAAAAAAAAAAAACGACTTTATTCAACAATTTCTTCTTTTCCTTGTGACTTCACGCGTTTACAACAGTACCACGCGAGGAGAGATAGGAGAGACTGACATGGAAGAAAATAGGAGAGACTGACATGGAAGAGAAAAAATTGTTAAATAAATTAGTTATTTTTATTTTCTCCTTCACAAAAAGTATTCTCGTAGCTTTATAAAATTACGGTTGAACCACTGATATCACTTGGACTATTTTAACAATGTTCTTACTACCTTTCTGGACCTTGAAAGGGATAGTTACGTAGCTCTAGGATTTCATAAAAATGTATTTTGTTTGCCAAAGATCTTATGGGTTTGGAACGAAATGGGGGTCAATAATTAATGATAGATTTTTTTTTTAGGTGAACTATCCCTTTAAGAGATCCTGAGATCATATAGTGAGCAGGTAATGTTAAGCTCCAAACAGGACAATAAAAAAGAAAAGTTGTACAAACTTTGAGGTTTTTTTATGTTTTTGAAAGAAGTCTCTTATGCTCACCAAAGCTGCATTTATTTAATTGCATTGAATTTATTTTTACAGTAAAAACTGTAATACTGTCAAATAACACGTATCTCTTTAAATTAAGATTTTATTTATTCTTGTGATGCAAAGCTGAATTTACATCAGCAATTATTCTAGTTTTTAATGACCGTTATTATCTTTCAGAAACCAATGCAATATTTCTATGAAATAAAAATATTTGATTTATTTAATGTGTCCTTGCTGAATAAAAGTATTCCTTTCTAATGTCTAATATATAAAGCTACACCATTTTCACCAGCATCATTCTAGGATGTAGTTACAGTGAAGTCATCGTAACATGTGGGATCGATTTTTCAAAGCCATTTTTTGATCTAATTACAGTGAATTGAACAGATCAGAACAGTCACGAGTAGGTCATTATTTTAGGAAAACATGCTTAACCAAATGTTTGAAGCGTATAAAACCTATAAGCAAGGTAATTTATAATAGCAAGCAACCTTGTTCCTAGTAACAATCACATCAGTGTCGGCTAAGCCAGACTCTTCTCCTGGTGTGACTTGTCGCCTCTCTGCCTCACCAACGGACCAACGCAGGAAAACAAAAAGCAAAAGCCGTTCCAGCTGGACTCAACACTCAGACTGATTCCTTGATGTGCTGCGCCGGTTAGGAATGTTTTGTATTGACAAACAGAGACAACACTCTCATGTTGTTGCAGTTTGGAGATGATTGGGAGGTTTATCGAGATCAGATGTTGAGCGTCCACAGCCAGTTTAGCCACACAAGATTGTTTTTTGTTCATGTGCCCAAACCCAAGGCTTACACATGGGGTCTAATAAGGACAATTAATAGGTCTTCGATTTATGCTCCATTTGAACATTTTGAGCCACTTCATAACACGAAACCATCTGTCTCAAGTTGCTTGTCTAGGCAAATCTTTATATTTTAGATTTTGTGTCTGCATTCATTGCTGCCATTCTGATTTATATGAAGCTGGATTAATAAATTAATAAACGATTGTGTCAGTCATCTGAAAAATAACAAAACTGTGCTGGCCCAGTCAGTTCAGATTTGTACTTTTCCTGCTCATATTTTGATTGAGAGATAAGATACAAAACACAATACAATTGATTTTTGCAAGAAAATTTATTTGTTTTCCAGAATGTCTTTTTTTTTTTTTTTTATTAAACTTTTTTTATTTACCTAAAAAAGTTAAATAATAATATAAGTTATAAATAGAGAACATATACTTTTACCCAAGAAGAGTTGTCAGACCATGTATATATATATGTGTATATATATATATTTATATATATATATATATATATATATATATATAGATAGATAGATAGATAGATAGATAGATAGATAATAGAATACATTCTATATGTTAAATAAATAAATTACATATAAAATAGAATGTATTATTATTATTATTACATTATGTACATATATATTTTTTAATTAAACCATTATTTGTATTATTAATTGTATTCATTACAGTTATTAAAAAAAATAAGTTTATCATGTTTTCAATTCACATTAATAGCTCTGGTCTGATCCTTGTGTCAGTGTGTACACTTTCCACAAAGGATGCGTTTTTGTGCATAAACTTAATTATTCATTCCATTCTTTTTTCGTTAGATGTACAAACAGAAGCCACATATTTTTGACCAGACATTTCAATCTTATCTTTCAGTCTGCAGTATTTTCGGTTTAGAGCCGAAAATACAGTAATCCAACTGGAATTCCTTCCTCGGGCAGCAGAATTGCGGTCATAAGGAATGAGATGGAACGTCTGAAGCCTGATAAATACTGGAATGTACTGAAATCACGTTTGAATGTATGAAATGTACAGCCTCAGAGGAAGCCAATCACATCAAACCACAAGAAAAAAAAATAAATAAATTAATGATCAAAAATATACAATTTGAGGCTAGTTTGCAGTAATTTGTATCAATCTGGACAATTTGGAAAATCTGGATTGTTAGCATGATAGCCTGTATTGAGCCTAAATGTCCTCAGTGAACCCTCCTCTACTATCTTTCTTCAAGAGGAAACAGGAACATTAATGTCACATTGTGATGGTATCCTGCAGGTTTATGTGAGGTTAGCTGTGAAATTCTCTGGTTTATATTGTATATTCTGGTGATTTATACGCCTGTGACTTTTCCTCTTTTTAACTTCGGATAAACAAGCCCAGTCCTGTGACGTCAGGCTTGTTGAAAAGCAGGGTTTATTGTGGGATTTCGTGGAATTTTCCAGAGATACGACACAGCTTGCTGTTCCCTAGAGGCCATGTGTGGGCGGTTCACTATTACCCTGCCTAAAATTAACAAATTTACTATTTCTAGAGAGACAGAGTGACCTGTTTTAGGAAATTCAAACACTCACACACATGCACACTCGCTCACGTCTTCATTTTTATTGCCTTAAAAAAAAAAAAAAATCCTAGTCCTTCAAATTTACTGCATCCTCTCACAAGGATGTTTAATTAATTATGTAAACACTTTCTGCTGTTATGAACGAACTCACGGGCACTTCTTATAACAAAAGCGTGATGGATAGGCTATATATATATATACTGTACATCAGAGCTACATGTGCCTCCATACGGCCTCTTAAGACTAAAGTACACTAACTGTCCCCTTCAGATCAAGGCTTCTGCATACTTTAGGTTCTTAAAGTGCACAATCAGTTCCCTCCAGCAATCTGGAGTTAAGTGTCCACATGTACGCATGAAAATGGAAGCTGGAATGCTCCATCCTATAAAAAAGAAACAATTCTCAGAAAAGTTAAACATTTCGCCGAAACCCAGG